>NW_017672471.1:88226-96941 GCF_001879085.1 Nicotiana attenuata
TTGTCAAATGGCTTTAAGATTAATGAATAAGATAAATGTGTTTACATTAAGAACGTTCCAAATCATATAGTCATTGTTTGCTTATATGTTGATGATATGCTAATAATGAGCAAAGACATTGCCGACATTCAAGCTACTAAGCGCATGCTTGCTAGTAAGTTTGATATGAAAGACTTAGGAGTTGCCGATGTAATTCTAGGAATTAAAATCCAGAGGACTCCTCAGGGTCTAGCTTTGTCTCAATCACATTACGTGAAAATGGTACTTGAAAAATTCAAACATTTGGAATTTAGAAGTGCAAGAACTCCAATTGACTTAAATCATCATCTTATAAAGAATAAAGGTGAAAGTACGTCTCAATTGGAGTATGCTCGTGTGTTGGGAAGCTTAATGTACATCATGAACTGTACACGACCTGATATAGCTTGTGCGATAAGTAAACTTAGTCGATTCACAAGTAATCCCAACAAACATCACTAGGTAGCAATGAAACGAGTTCTGGGATATTTGGAATATACCCAAGACTACGCTTTGCACTACAATAAATATCCTGCGGTTATCGAAGGATATAGTGATGCTAATTGGATAACCGGCTCATCAGAAACAAAGTCCACAAGTGGATATGTTTTTACTGTTGGTGGAGGAGCAGTATCTTGGAAGTCTTCTATACAAACGTGTATTGCTCGCTCTACAATGGAATCAGAGTTTATAGCTTTGGATAAAGCCGGTGAAGAAGCTGAATGGCTTCGAAATTTCTTAGAAGACATTCCGTTCTGGCCAAAACCTTTGGCTCCTATTTGCATACATTGCGATAGTGAGGCTGCAATAGGACGGGCAGGGAGCGTTATGTATAACGGAAAGTCTCGTCATATACGACGAAGACATAACACCGTTAGACAACTACTTTCTAGTGGAATTATCACTATTGATTATGTAAGATCAAAGGATAATGTGGCGGATCCGCTTACAAAAGGCTTAACTAGAGAGGGAGTTGAGAAATCATCTAAGGGAATGGGACTATGGCCGAGGACAAGTCAACATGGCGGTAACTCTACCTAGAATTTTGGATGTTCCGAGATCTAGGTTCAAGGAGCTCAAACAAAGTTGTGATTGACCGGTTCAACATTGTCAAAATAAAATCTTTGGTCCATTCTCGTGATGAAGACAATGTTCAGTAACAAGGATAGAACTTTACACGTTCTTTAATGATTACCTAAGTTTGATGAGGTATTTATCAAATAGTGTCAATCTAAAGGATTACACATTTAGGAATCACCTATGTAAGTGTCAAGTGGAAGCCGCTTCAATGAGAATTTTGTAAGGCCAATTCTCTACGCACTTATGAAACCAGGCGGTGTTCATGGCTAAAACGAACACAACAATGAGAACCAAAAGATGGTTAAGGGTTGGTTGTGTGACATATGGTTGTCTAGGTATACACTAAAGTTCAACGGTTCAAAGATATCAAATCTACCGATTGACCGAGTATATCCGACATATGTTCACTACGGAAAGTTCAAAGGGAAACCTACTTATCCAGATGCAATTAATCCTTACTTGCAAAATCACATAGCTTTCATCTATGATCTTTCTTGATACAGCCATTCCCATTCATGTGGGGGATTGTTGGACTTTAAGCCATTGGGCTTTAAAGTAGAAGAAGTGTGAATTGGAAATGGAGGGAAATAAAATGGAGGGAAATAAAATGGAGGGAAATTGAAAATTTGAAGAAGTGAACTTTTGTCTTGCACTTTGTCCCTCATTGGTGAGGGACAACCACATTTGTGTGCTTATATATAGAATCACTTCTTAAAGCTCTTAAAAGGAGTTGAAGAGAATGAACCCTCGCGCCGTCGTCGTCGCTCGCTCGGCTCGGCTTCTGTTTTGGATTTGGATTTGGATTTGGATTTGGATTTGTCAAATGATCGATAAGATTATTTTTGGACAAAATTTATTTAATTATTTAATAATTAATTAAATGCCAAATCACTGCTGAAAATACGCCAGAACTCTGCTGAAGGTTCAGAGGGCCTCTCTGACCGCGGTTCTGCCGCGACCGCGGTAGAACCGCGGCAGGCTGATTCAGAGAGCCTCTCTGACCGCGGTTCTGCCGCGACCGCAGTAGAACCGCGGCAGGCAGCGTATTCTTCTGAAAAGTCACCTTTTCCAGACACCTCTTCTGATAATTGCCTATAAATTCTTAGGCAAGGCTCCATTTTCTACACACAAAAAATACTCCAGAACTTCTTTCTTTCTGAATATACTGCATCCTAATCCGCAGTCTCTCTCTCTCAAATTCGTAAGTGTGATTTTGCTCCGTTCTTTGAGTTCGTTGGTATCCTGCAGTTTGTATTGCCACTGTTGCAGGAAGGTTTATTCCATTTTATCCTGGGAGGATTTAATCCATTACCTTGGCAACGTGTGAGGGGGTTAAAATTCCTTAAAGATACACAAGAAAATTGTAGACTCGGAATATTTCTTAAACTCTTCTGTTTTTCCAGTTTCTTTTATTTTTCTAACAGTTTTTTTCTGATTTTTGGTTTAACACAGTAACGCTCACAATTCCTTGTATTATGGATTCGGAAGTCATCACATTTTATGAAAAGTGATTATGGTCTCAATGTTGAGATTTCAGCCAACATTTTGAAAATGATTATCGTGTTCCTCACCTTAATGTTGTAGGGAAAATAAGTCAGGTTGAACTGAAAAATGATTGTTTTCAAGTGATTTGTTCCTCACCTTAGTTGCGTTAGTATTTGCTCTGTTGTTATCTGTATATTCCAAAATGTCTATCCAATCGAAGTTGAGCTAGCCTAAGGATTTAAAGTCTGTTTTTTGTTTGCATTCTGCATTTTCCTTAGGAGATTCATTCCCTTAGGAGATTCTGCAAACCCCCCTAGGAGACGCTTTCTCGTTCTCCAGTTCTGTAACTAGAGTTCTCGCTTCATTTAAGTGAAATCAAAATCTAACCAGAAACACCTAGAGGGTAGAAAAAGAGAATCACGTATTTCTTCCCAATGTACTCAGATAGTTTAACCTTCAGGTAAAGGATAATTGTAGTTGTAAGCAGCAAATACAATCCATAAAATCTGACTAAATGTGTAAAACCGCGTCCTACAGCTCCTAAAGGGGGCTGGAAGTGAAGTGAAATTCTAGGACTATAACAGACGTTGCATGTTAAGGTAGTACTAAACTCTTTTCTTTCTATGTTCTTATTCTGTCACTAACTGCAATCAAGTGGGTTTGCAAAAAATATAGAATCCTCAAAGTTTCTAATTTATGAATGGTCTTTATTCTTAGCTAACAAGGTATTTATTAATTCAACCCTTATTGTACAACTATGTTTTCTTCTATCACATGGAGTTTCTGTGATGATATTGGATATCAATCTATGTTTGATGTATTGCAGGATAAATTTGAGAGTGATGACATGGATATACATCGCGATCATATTTTGGGATGGATGAAAGAGTTATGGAATAAATGGAGAGGACAATTCCATGCAAAATATGTGAAGGGTAAGCCAATCCAAGAGGTTCTTAAGAATGTACCCAAGGGGGTAGACAAGAAACAATGGGAGTGGTTTGTAAAGGAACATTTTTCTATCGAAAGTTTTCAGGTTTGATATAATACCTAATTATGTAATTTTATTTTATATTGTGATCTTTTAATTGATAATTTATTTATAGTATATGAATTTAATGTTGTCAGTCGAATATAGGCGGGAAGTAACAGGAATGCAGCAAATAGAACTAAGTTGAAGATGCTTCATCATATTGGTAGCAAGCCAATTAGAGAGATTATTTATCAAAGGTATTATCATCAAATATATTTTTGCTTAATATTGACGAGATGTTATTTGACATATTTACTTTTATGTAAAGTGCGGAAAAGATGGCAAACCACCAGATTTGGCAACTATTTTCTTCGAGACTCGCAAGAAGAATAACACACTTGTCGATCCTGAAACAATCGAGAAACATGTGCGTTTGGTTAATTGAACATGTTCTTTACTTTTAGTTATTATGGGATCTGACAAAAATTTCTCTATATACTTGTAGGCTCAAATAAAGGAATTGGTGCAGTCTGAACCGTCACTTCCTAACATAGAGATTGTAGAAAAATGCTTTGGACCTCAAAGTCGTAGTCATGTATTTGGCTTTGTGGGTGGATTAAAGGCGAAAGATTTGAAAGGGGGAACTACCTCTAAAACTGAATTATTGGCTAAGCTACGTTCAACTGAAAATGAAAATCAGTCTTTGAAGGATCGTCTGCCTAACTTCGAAAACGAGATGAGAGAACTGAGGAAAATAAAAGAATTAGTATTAGCGCAACAAACTAATTTCCAGCCTCAAGCTCGGGAGAATGACTATTTGGATCCTTGATGATACCAGGTGAGTAACAACTTACATGAAACCTCAATTTATTTTGTTGATTTAAGTGTATGTTATTGTATATTATTTGCGGAATTTATTCTTCTATTAATTACGAATTTCATCGCTGTCAATTCTAAGAAGCTTCTGTCTGATAATGTTTGGAAATTAATTTAGGGCTGGTGTGGGCCTAAGAAAATTTGAGTTTTCTTTTGGTTATGCGGCAAATGTAGAATTCTTACAAATTTAGAAAGATTTTGCCGCCATCATAATCTAGAGGATACTTGCACGACTTGTGGAGTAGAGGATGAATCGGTATTGCATATTTTGCGAGATTGTATTTATGCTCAGCCTGTATGGAATTGCATTCTTGCCGCACGAGATCATAGGTCTTGTTTTTTTGCTTTTGATCTTCTTGGTTCACTTACTGCTGAGCAACAGTGCAGAGTAATAGTTTCGCAAGACCAAGTTTATCTTTGGTCTAAACACTAACAAGTTAAGTTTTGGAAGCACTGTAGGTTCTGCTTGCTGCAGTTCTTCATTCTCAATCTAGGTACCTTCTATATTTATCTCCTCATCCACTTTATCGCTCCAGTGAGTCCTTCAATTCCCTTCAATCCTTGTAGCAGCTAGGGATTATGAAGGAATCTCCTGGATCCTGGTGTGACTGAATGGTCATGACCATTATGCCCTCCTCCTGTATGTCACCACCAGAACTAGTGTCCTCAATCCTCATTGCCATCTTTTTCCCCAAAAGAAGCTTCCACCTAGGATTTGGAAGTTTCAGTAACATTGCCACCCTTAGGACTTATTGTAGCAGATGATGTTTGATCAAGATCTTTACCCTTTTGGGTGGACTCAATAACTTTCTCCTTGGCAGCTTTTGCAGCTTTATCACTTTGATTTCTAGCTTGTTGATCAGTTGAATCTTCAATTGTAGTACCCTCCAGTTCCTCTTGTTCCTCTTCCTCCTCCAAAGCTGCATATTGAAAATCTCACTTGAGCCCCGTCACTTTGTCCAGCAAGTACCGGTTCTTTCCCAACAGATGAAGAATCCTTTCCTGTTTTCTCTCTTATTTAGTACTCGATTATCCTTAACTTATTCCACTACCCAGGATTACCCCCTACCTTCCCACTAGATAGAATTTTAGCAGGAAATTTTTTACCATTCTGAATTGTACCAGTATTTAAGTCTCCCATTGCCAAAGTTCTGATTATTGATCAAAACTTTTTCACCTTCAGATTCCTTTATCTCTTGAACTAATTCAGGATGTAGAATTCTGCACCTTGCCTCATTGTGGCCTTGCAATTTGCTTTATGTGTAATATTTGGGCAGACAATCATAATTAATCTTAAAACTGTTCGGACTTCACTTCACCTGTATGATCATATTCAACTTCTTCTACTTCAACTTGAATTTACTTTGGAAATTCATCCGGTAAATTAACCTCCACCTTGACCCTCACACAACTAGGTCTAGTCTTATTTTGAGTTAATCTTTAAGGATTCCCAACAGCAGAAGCCATTCTAAACATGACTCCTTCACAAAGAAAGTAGGAGACAAGGCTTGAAAAGAAATCCAGGCTACAACACTGGGGGTTTCCTCCTCCGGCTTAAATCACGTATCATATTTGAGAGATCTATCTGGTAGTAATAATCCTGATGTTTAATATAGTGTGCAACTTTGGACATCATATTGATATAATTCTCCAACAGTGATAAACGAATCAAAACATGTCAATCACGCAAATAACCAACCGGGCAGGGACACTTAACTTCACTTTTGGATTGGAACCAATCTTCGTAATTCTTGTAAATCCGGCCATCCATAAGAAAACTTACCAAAACTGCGTATTGGAGATTTTTCTATGGCTAACATGCGCTTGACATCTCTGGATTTCCAATGAACAGAAGGTTCTCCACGAAGAAACGATAGGGTTTTGATAGGAATAGGCCCGATAGGCTGCATGAGTGCATTTAATGTGCATGATTGATCTCTGTGGAGTAACTTTCTGCAGCTCAGTTCATTGACACTGTTTTACCTCTTATGTGGTTAAAATTTGCAAAGTCATCTATTTATCATTTCTTTCACTAAATTTTGTTGTCTAGGTGGGGAAGCAAGTCAGTTGTATCCTAATCATTGTTGAGACTAGACTCTTTTTGAAAACTTGAGTATCTATACGTCTGTTATATATAGTTTTTCTAACTGAAATTTCTTATTTCTTCAACAGGTTTTGGATATTGAAGTTTACGAGAAGTCGATTTTTGACAACATACAGATCAACCATCATTTTGCTGGGAATTTCAAGAAAATTTTACATTACAATCGAGGGATATTATTAGTATATGTAGTTTTTTGCTAAATGTTTATGAACACAATATTGTGACTAGCTTACATCATTGATGTACGATTCAACTAATTAACTGTTGTTGATCATTTTTGGTATTATTTTATGAAAGCAACATTATCTATATATTAAAACCCATTTAACATCCAGTTTTAAACTGGTCGGGCGACTGGTTTAGCAACTAGCACACTATCTCGTCCTTAATAACCTTTAGCGACGGAAGCTATAAGGACAAGATTAGTTGGTCGCTATTGAGCATTTGCGACCAATTCCTTACTTTTAGGGACCAGTTTTCCCTTCGCTATTGAGCATTTTTCTTGTAGTGGCCATAATATCCGGTTAAGGACGGATATTTCGGCCCCATGATTGCCCCGTCTAACCATCTATCCCAAGCCTAGGTTTTTCACTCTGCTTGAGCACAATGCTTGGCCGTATTCCGTTCCGAGCGCACCATTCGTCCTTTCTGGTTCTGGTCCGTAGAATCCTTCAGTTTTACCCGAGGCCATATCAGGTGGCAATGCCCTCTTGTTTCTTTACCGGGAAATTGGGGGTAATTTTTATCCCCAATTTTACCCGTACACATTATTATTTATTTACATGGTCTTTGATAATTTTAACCTCATTATTTATACAGTTTTTGCATGTCCAATTAAGATCTCTCTTAGTATATGGATGCTACTTTATATCAGAATCTCTCAAAGTTTGTTTGTGGTTATACATATGGTAGGCTAAATTTTATCCATGTAGCTGAGTTTAACTCATAACTGCATTTAATTATTGGCCGTAAGATTTGTACAAAAATAACCATTGAATTTACTTTTTATTTTTTTTTAACTAGTATACATAAGTTATATATGGGTTATACACATATTAAGAATAAATTTTTTATACATATATTATATTTATCGGTTATCTTTAATTTAAGCAGTAATGTTAATTCTTCAGTTTTAAATCAGCTTCAGTTCGATTAAAGAGCTTAGATGGGAGATTTCGGTGGAAAGGACAGAATATCAAAAGGAAATTCAGCAGTAGCTTTACACGTTGAAATGGAAAGGATAGATAAGGGTTGGTTGGGATCGTGAGCAAATAGAAAAAAGAACAATGGAACCAAAAGGGGTTTTAGGGGTGGATGGGGTGGGGGTGGGGTGGGGGGTCCATGTTTTGATCACGTGTTACTACCTCGCTATAAAGAAAGGGTAAATGGCCAAATATACCCCTCTACTTGAATATATTGTTGGGATAATATATAAAATCCTCCTCGACCTATAACCATATTACCAACTGCACACCTTTATTTTTTGGGGGTCCAATTACCCCATGAACTATTTTGAAGTGTAATAAACACCACCTTAAGTGCTGACGTGGCATAGAGAGTGTGCACACTCTCTTAAGGGCAAGTGGAAGTTACAAAAATAATTTTAAAATTAATTAACATGTACAAGTGTCATCTTTTGATTGAACATCACATAATTAATTACATCTAATTAGTTAGTCTCCTTCGTCTTCTAAACCTCTTCTCGCACGAACAAAGGGAACATTGTTTCAACGGCGAAATGCCGGAGCGAAAATCCAATACAACGCAAAATCAACTCAAAAATCAAAAGCAGATATGTTTAATAACAGAAACATAGCTACAACTAGAGGGAGCAACGAGCATGATTTGGTAAGAACTTACGAACTGTCAAAACGGTCAACAACAATGGAGTTTCACCGGAGCAAGGGTCTTCGTAGGAGTTTCGTTCTTCGGCCAAATCTAACATTATCAAACAAGTAATATATAAAACCCATCAAATGAGGCTTTTGTCTTTTGGTCGGATTTGGTAATGAAGGTCTGCAAGTAGGAAAATAAGGAAGAAGGAGAAAACGGTGAAAAAAAGTTTTTAAGTAAGAAATACACATTTTAGGCATGAGCATTTCACCACTTTCCATGCATCTGGTTCTAGCTTTTTAAGGGGTAAGTAATTTTACTTTAAAATAATTCGGGGGGGGGGGGT
>NW_017672471.1:96961-103933 GCF_001879085.1 Nicotiana attenuata
GGAGGGGGGTAATAGGACACTCGAAAAGAAAAGGTGTGTAGTTGGTAATATAGTCATAGGTCGGGAAGGATTTTATGCATTATCCCTATATTATTCATATCTATCCTCCATTATACTATTGAGCCATAACTACCCTTATCTTTAGCCAAACTTTTCAAGAATACCCTCCATCCAAACAGAAAGCCACCAAGTTAATAAAATAGTTATTTTAATAAAAATTATTAACCCATAACCTGTTAAACCCATCATTTAAAAATATGGAACCTAGATTTCTGAGATATTTTAACACACATTTTATTCATAGAAATCGAGAATGATGGTGGAAGTAGGATTAGTATGAACTTATATATTTGGTTATTGGTTGTTCATGGTGGCATTAGGATATGTTATCACTTTCGCTTGTATTTTTTTGTGGTTATACTAGGCACCCATTTGTCTAATGTAATGCGCACTTGACAGTTGGTTTGTATGTTGGTAACAACTGATATATACTTTAATAATACTTGTGTTTGGTTAATACATAAAGTTAGTGTACTTAGGTTGTTAAGTTGCTTTCAAACTTGTTTGTGTACTTTCTTTTATTCTTGATGAATTCTTTAGGCTGTAGTTTGATATTAATTGAATCTCCTCTAATTATTTTTAATTTTTGTTCATTATAGGTTCAGCTGTTACTAAGAATTATGAGTATCCCATCCCATAGCTTGGAGTCTAACTTTGGTTCTTAAAGCGTGATTGAGCGATAATTACTTGTTGCCCAAATGCTTAAAGCAGAATAAGAAAATCATGGTGCGTGAATACTTATCAACAAAGGCTCACTGTTGGAGGAAGAAATACTTTGGTAGCTGCCTTAAGACTTCAGAACTATCAACCTAATAAGATACTATAAACACTCAAGTCATGGTGGAAAGAAAATCATGGTGAATACTCGGTACAGTTCGATGTGGTGGAAAAAAACAAAGAGAGAAGCTAGAAGAAAAAAAGAATTGGAAAACATATAATATAATAAACATACAATAAGGATATTAAAAGAATTGGGATATATATATATATATATATATATATATATATATATATATATATATATATATATATATATGGTTGTCGGTATTTTTATGTCTTTCACTTCTTGAGTTCAACAAGTGACTACGAAAGAAATGACTAATATATTAGGAAGAAGTGCAGTAAATAAAAAGAGTTTAACAGGTTATTAATGGGTTTTGAAAAAAATAGGTATTTTTTTTATTTGGTGGCTTTCCATTAGGTGGAGGGTATTTTTAACAAGTTTAGCTAACGGTAAGGGTAGATATGTCCTGAGAGTATAACAAAGGGTAAATATGAACAATACACCAAAATAGAGGGGTATATTTTACCATTTTCCCGTAAAGAAATCATCAGGTAAATTTACAGGAAGAAATTTTCATGTAAACCCACACCTAACAAAATTTCATGTAAATTTGTAAGTAATTAACTCGCCAATTAAATCTGAAGGAAAATATTTTCAGCTAAATACCCGGCTAACAAATTCCCAGGTATGCTATAGAAGCCAGAGTAAATCTACGCAGCAAATTAAATTTGACAAATTCTCATGTAAATTTATGAAATACATATTATTTGTATGTCCACTAATCAAATATAATTCTCACTACTCTTCTTCATTAAGTAGATAATTTCCACTACTTCTCACCATTATAGTTGTAACTCTCATACTTCCATAACCTCCCCATGATCTTAATAGTTAATACCATATTCATGACATCCCTTTGTATTACCTCAATGTCATACTATAAATAGAGGGTGAAGTGATATTGTAGATACTTGAATACATGAAAGAAATAAGAATCTCTCTTATCTTTCTCCCTACATTCTTGTCTATTTTATTGTTTCCTGTTGTTACTTTGAGTTTAGTTTCTTAACACGTTATTAACACGAATTGCGAAAGAATGAGTAATGCGACCAAGAACATAGGTATAAAATCGGGTATGCTAATAGGTACTGCAACATTTGTTTGTGCAGATGGAATCTACTTCTTTTGATTTTACCCATTCCTCATTTATAGTAATCATGCACTACTTAACGTACAAATAAGGATGACAATTGAGTGATATATATATATATATATATATATATATATATATATATATATATTATATTTATTATATATATATATATATATATATATATATATATATATATATTGAGTGGTTTCTTCTCTAAAATATATTGCTTAATGCCTTAATACTCTAGTCTGACAACAATGAAAAAAATAGAAACCTACCAAGCTAATAGGTAATTTACTGAATTTGATATTTGTCATTTTCTCTTTGTGCTATCTCACTGTCCAATACCAAGAAAAGAAAGAAAATTATACGCTTACGTGCTCTTACCAAATGAACCCGTGATTTTGGTTTATTAATAGCTCTTTCTAATTTTTTTGTATTAATGGTTGATATTATAAAGTTGAAAGGATTATGATGATATTTTTATTGGAAAAGGCCTAAAAATGTCACTCAACTTTTCAGAAATGGTCTATCCATGCCATCCGTTAAAAAAATACTCATTTCATGCCACTGCCGTTACACATTTGGCCCATCCATGCCATTATTGACTAACGGCTCAATTTTTTTTTTAAATATTTATAACACCCACATTTCCACATGTCCTGTTGTTATTGGTCCGAATTAACCCATGCCCCACTTAATTTTAACCTTGGGTAGGTCCACCTACCCAAACCCGACCCGGTTAAAATTAAGAAATCAATAACCCAACCCAAACTCTTCATACCAAATCCCCTTCTCTCCGGTCGTCTTCCCCAAGATGTAAAAGGTGCTGGCAAAGAAGTAATTCGGAGAAGAAAGAAAAGAAGTTTTCGCCTCCATTATCGTCCTTAAACCAAGATGGAAAGCCAAATTTCTTCATGCGTGTGGTGAGAAAAGATGGAAGGTTAGAGTTGACAGAGGTGAAAAATGATCGGCCCGAAACTCTCCTTGCTTCTGGCCAAGATGGACGACTGAAATTACATCTCATTCGTGATGAAGAAGAAGAAACAGAAGAGGAAAACGAAGATTCCCCCTTGGACGAAGAAAAAGAGATGATTCAAAACAATTCAAGAAAATGATGAAGAAATACTTGAAGAAGAAGAAGAAGAAGAAGAAGACAAGGTTGCAGAGTAGAAGTTTCCGGCGACAAGCGGTGTCAGTGGAGATGGTGTTCGGAGAAATTCCCATGTCTAATTTCTGGAACCGGAAAGGGGGGATTTGGAATGGGTTGGGTTGGGTTTGGTTGGGGTTGGGCTGATTAATGGGGTGATAAGTTAACCGGGGTTGGGTTTGGGTTAATCGACATAACCCGGGTTAAAATAATGTGGGGCATGAGTTAATTCGGACGAATAAGGACATTACACGTGGAAATTCTGGGGTTTAAAAAAATTTAAAAAAAAGAATTTTGTGCCGTTAGTTCATTAATGGCATAGGTGAGCCATATGTGTAACGGCAGTGGCATGGAATGAGTATTTTTTTAACGGATGGCATGGATAGACCATTTCTGAAAGTTGAGTGGCATTTTTAGGCCTTTTTCGTATTTCTAATCGTATTTCCGTATTTCTAATTTGTGAGTTTGCCTAAAACAATTGAAAATTTTCTTCAATGTTTTGATATTTTATGAATGTCCACATGCTTTCGTCACACCATCTAAGACACATTTAATTTAGAGATGTAAGAATAATAGATGATAAGTGGTTGGATGATGCTACTTTGGTTTGGTTTATTATTAGTACCTAGGATTTTTTATGCAATAGTTCTTTAAATTGAATGTCTTGCATTAGAAAATATGCTTGAACTATGACAGAGTTATATAGTATGCATGGTTGCCCAAAGTGATGTCACAATTTTAAATGCTCGAGGGCGAGTCCCAGTACACTTTGGTTTATTATGCTATTAACTAAGGGTATGACGATGGGTTCAAGTCCCAGCGCACTATAAGGGTAAGACATCGTATTCAAGTCTTGATGCACCATGATGATAAAAGTTGGATTTGAGTCCCAATTCATTATGCCTAACATGTTTTTTAAAGACATTGGGTTTGAGTCCCAATGCATCATATTGATGATATAATGATGATAAAGATAAAAATAATATATTTTTCATGAAAAAGCATGAAACTTATCACACCTCCCTTCTTAAAGTGAATGTGATAGCGATGCATAATAAGTAATGAAGACAAGTGGTTGACCAACGAACATGGGCGTGCCAAAGATCAAAATAATAATAGTCACTATTATGATAATTGTAAAAAGGAGAACAATAAAGGGTTCTCAAAATAGTCCTTCAAAATGTGAAGGTAATGTTTACCATCAAATTGGTATGAAAAAATATTAAAGCAAGTCGCGATGATTATACTCCATTCATTGAAGAGAACGTGATTGCGATAAGCATTGATAATGCAAACCTATTCCTGAAGGTGAATGTGGCAATATGTGATAAAAGTAATGAATAAAAACGTGCAATGCATGATCAGATGAATGCCACACAACTCATGAGTGAAATAAAGCGAATGAATTTTATTGTGTGGCTACATGAATATGTCATTGGTTGCGTAGTTGTGGTACCTCAAAAATATTTTTCCAGGCCTTATAAAAAATTATTAAAGGCAAAGTTAAAGCAACAAATTGCTTATGATAATTTTGACCATGACAATTATTATGATATGATTTCTCCATAAAGGAGACATGTACCATATGGATAGTGTGACAAAAGATCTTGTAGTACAAAATCAATTAAGAACTTCGGAAGAACTAATTTGTTACTATCCGGATGAATGAAATTTTTCCTGATATTGATATTATAGTAAGTCTCAAAAGAAACTTTTTGAGTTTCAAATATATTAGCGAAGGTGGTTGGCATTTGAGACTATAAATGAAAAGAAGATTGAATATCTTCATATTACTATAATCATACCGGGTAAATATAAAAGGTTACCCTTTTTTTCTTCTATTGTACTACACATGTATAAGCATGATGATGGAATCACATGCCATAAGTAAACTAGAGGTTTACTGAAATAAATATTAGCTGGCATGACCAGTTGGCCATCCCGGTTCAATTATGATGCGAAAATTAATTGAGAATTCACATTGTCATATATTGAAGAAATGAAGATTCTTCAAGAATTCTCTTGTGCTGCTGATTCTCATGATATACCTGTTAAGGTTGGGATTGAATCCCTTGATTTCTGGAACGAATAAAAGGTGATATATATATGGGCCCAGTCACCTGCCATGTGGACCGTTTACTATTATATGATTTTCATAGATGCATCTATTCTATGGTCACTGTGACAACCCAAAGGGTCATCACCTGTTTCCTTATCCATTTTGTGCTTCCGAGGCCTTGAAAACCTCGTTTAGGGTTGCCTCGTTTTGCGTGCGCAGTCCGGGCGCGTAGCCGGAAAGCTTAAATATGAATCCTATGAGAAAAATGCTAAATTTTGATATTAAAATGAATAAATTTGACTTCGGTCAATATTTTGGGTAAACGGATCCGGACCTTAGGAAAATATGGGACTTGGACGTATGCCCGGAATCGAATTCCGATGTCCCAAGCTCGAGAAATGAATTTTTGTGTGAAATTATTTTCTAGAAATATTTAAGGAAATTGGAAATGAAATTTGATTAGAAGACTATAGTATCGGGCCCGTATTTTGGTTCCGGCGCCCGGTACAAGTCTTGTATATGATTTAAGCACTTTCTGTAAAGTTTGGTTGAAAACGGACGTCGTTTGACGTGTTTCGGACTTAAAATGAAAATTTGATGTTTTTATGAAATTTGGAAGAAATCATAGATTTTGAGGCTTAATTCGATGTATATGATGTTATATTAGCGATTTGATCGCACGAATAAGTCCGTAGGATGTTTTTGAGGTTGTGTGTATGTTTGGTTTGGAGCCCCGAGGGCTCGGATGAATTTTGGATAGGCCGTGAGTGCATTTTTAACCTTTTTGAAAATCTGGTATATCTCAGTTCTGCAGGCTTCGCATTTGCGAAGCCAGCCTCGCAAATGCGAGCTATGCATCGCAAATGCGAGACTTCACCTGGGCAGCTTTCTTCGCAAATGCGAAGACATCCATCGCAAATGCGATGCCCACCAAATCCTCAGACTTCGCAAATGCGACACATTTCTCGCAAATGCGAAGTCGCATATGCGACTAACCCCTTCGCAAATGCGAAACCTGGGAAAATAGGAAGGGTTCGCAAATGCGAACCCTGCTTCGCAATTCCCATATCTGAGTGTCGGGGTTCGCAATTGCAAACCCCAGTTCGCATTTCCCACATCTGCAACCTGCATTTTTTTATACTTAGTCGAATTTTGAACCATTTTTCACCCCATTTTCAAAACACAACTCCTTAGGCGATTTTTCAAGAACAAGACTTCTTCCAAATTATTTGTAAGTTGATTTTTACTCATTTCCTTCAATCATTAACATTATTTAACATGTTTTCAACTTAAAATCAAGGATTTTCATGGGTGAAATTGGGGGTTTTGGGTAGAACCTAGGTTTTCTAAAAATTGGGGATTTGGACCTCAATTCGAGGTCCGATTTCAAGACTATTTACATATTTGAGTTAGTGGGATGGGTAACCGGGTTTTGATTCGAACCTCGGGTTTTGACCACGTGGGCCCGGGGGAAATTTTGGGATTTTTGGGCAAATCTTGAGAAAATTCATTTTTTATGCATTCAAATCGATTCATTTAGTGTTTATTAAAGTAATTAAGTAATTTGTGGCTAGATTCGAGCGGATTGGAGGTGGAATCACAGGGTAAAGCTATAGTTGAGGCTTGAGTTGAGTTCAAAGCATCGAGGTAAGTGTTTGGTTTAACCCTAGCTTAAGGGAATAGGAGTTGAGTCTTATTTGCTATGTGGTAATTTGTCGAGTACGATGTATAGGCATGGTGACGAGTATCTATACATTGGTGTCTAG
>NW_017672471.1:104733-109241 GCF_001879085.1 Nicotiana attenuata
GGAGACAGTGTCGAGTTTATTTCTTTCAGACCTTTATGTGTAGTATTCTTAGACCGTCTGTGAAACTGTGACACCAGTTTTGGGTAGAGGCCTTGGTTGAAATTTTCCGCATTTCTATTCAGTTTTCTATAATATTGAGACTTCCGCTTATTATTTAATTTCGTTGCTTTTGTATTATTACCGATAATTGTTAAAAGGAATTATGTTATTAATGGGAAAAAAAGGTAATTAAAATTGGCTTGCCTAGCTCTCATTAGTAGGCGCCATCACGACTCCCGAGGGTGGGAAATTCGGGTCGTGACAAGTTGGTATCAGAGCTCTAGGTTACATGGGTCTCACAGTTCATAGACAAGCTTAGTAAAGTCTGAGGGATCGGTATGGAGACGTCTGTATTTATCCCCCAGAGGCTACAGAGTTAGGAAAAGTCTTCACTTCTATTCTTTCCTGTCGTGCGATTTTGTTCTCTCAGTGCTAAATTGGAACCTCTACTCTTGTCCTTTCGCGAATGGCGAGGTCACGTACCGCTTCTTCAGCCGAACAACAGCACAGACCGGTGGTAGATCAGCGACGTCTTCGAAGGCTTTGTGGAGGTTGGATAAGTTTCATCAAGCACTTCACTACTTCCATCAGCGGTGCATCTTCTGAGGATCCCCAAGATTTTCTGGACAGCGGTCATGAGGTTCTCAGGAACATGGGGATCGTGGAGACCAATGGGGTCTATCTTGCTACTTTTCGCTTGTCTGGATCCGCCAAGACCTGTTGTAAAAATTATTGATTGGCTATACCAGCTAGATCATCAGCTTCGACTTGGGGACAGTTCACGCAGCTATTTCTGGAGAAGATTCTCCCCATCATTCAGAGAGAGGCCTATCAGGGGCAGTTTGAGCGTCTCCAGCAGGGTTATATGGCTGTTACTCAGTACGAGATCAGATTCATCGGCTTGGCTCGTCATGCTCTTGTCATACTTCCCATTGTGAGAGAAAGTGAGGAGGTTCATTGAGGGACTCGTCCAGCCCGCTCAGTTAGCTGGAGGTGGAGGTAGAGATGCTAGAGGTGGAGGTAAAGGTATTAGAGGTGGAGGTGCAAGTATGGTTCTGGTTTGTGATAGAGATGCTTCAGTGTTATTTGATCCTATTCTGCACTGTGTCTGGTCATGCCTAGTGATTCACTGAGTATTCCTGTTTATGTGTCTACACCGGTGGGTGATTCTATCGTAGGTGATCGAGTTCATTGTTCTTGTATTGTGGTGATTGGGGGTCTCGAGACTTGTGTAGATTTGTTGCTCTTAGACATGGTCGACTTCGATGTTATATTGGGGATGGATTGGTTATCACCTTACCACGCTATCTTGGATTGCCATGCCAAGGCTGTGACCTTAGTTTTACCGGGTATGCCTCATTTAAAGTGGAGAGGGACTCCAGGTCATTCTACCCGCAGTGTCATATCGTATGTGAAGGCTCGGCGTATGGTCGAGAAGGGGTGTTCGGCTTATCTAGCTTATGTTCGGGATTCCAGTGCTGAGGTTCCCTCTATCGATTCGGTGCCCGTTGTTTGTGAGTTCCCTGATGTTTTTCCTTCAGACCTGCCGGGTATGCCACCCGACAGGGATATTGATTTCTGTATTGATCTGGTTTCGGGCACTCAGCCCATTTCTATCCCGCCATATCATATGGCCCCGCCTGAGTTGGAGAGTTAAAGAAGCAGTTGCAAGACTTGCTTGAGGAGGGTTTCATTATACCCAGTGTTTCGCCTTGGGGTGCGTCAGTGTTGTTTGTTAAAAAGAAGGACGGGTCAATGAGAATGTGTATTAATTACCGGCAATTGAACAAGGTTACAATCAAGAATAAGTATCCATCAATCGAGGATTAGGGCATCCGATGTCCCTAAGACAGCTTTCCGCACTCGGTGCGGGCATTATGAGTACTTGGTGATGTTATTCGGGTTGGCAAATGCCCCAGCAGCTCTTATGGACTTGATGAACCGAGTGTTCAGGCCTTATTTGGATTCGTTCGTGATAGTGTTCATGATGATATTTTGATGTATTCCCTCAGCCGAGAGGAGCACGAGCAGCATCTTAGAGTTGTTCTTCAGACTTTGAGGGATAGTCAGTTGTACGCCAAGTTTTTGGAGTGTGAGTTCTGGTTGAGTTCAGTTGCATTTCTGGGTCATGTCGTATCAGCAGAGGGTATTCAGGTAAACCCAAAGAAGATTGAGGCGGTCGAGAACTGGCCTAGACCAGCATCAGCTACAGAGATTCGGAGTTTCTTGGGATTGGCAGGCTACTATCGTCGGTTCGTGGAAGGGTTTTCATCTAGTGCAGCCCCGATGACCAGGTTGACTCAGAAGGGGTGCCCAGTTCAGATGGTCGGACTAGTGTGAGGCGAGCTTTCAGAAGCTCAAGATAGCTCTGACTACGGCACCGGTGTTGGTTTTGCCCACAGGTTTCGGGCCTTATACAGTTTATTGTGATGCATCTCGTATTGGACTTGGTGCAGTGTTGATGCAGGATGGAAAGGCTATTGCCTATGCTTCGCGGCAGTTGAAGATTCATGAGAAGAACTATCCGGTTCATGATTTGGAGTTGGCAGCCATAGTTCACACATTGAAGATTTGGAGGCACTATTTGTATGGCGTGGCATGTGAGGTGTTCACCGATCACGAGTCTTCAGTATTTGTGCAAGCAAAATGAGTTGAATTTAAGGCAGAGCAGATGGTTGGAGTTGTTGAAGGATTATGATACCACCATTTTTAAATCATCCGAGAAAGGCCAATGTGGTGGCCGATGCTTTGAGTAGGAAGTCAGTGCATTTTCATTCCTGTGGCAGTCTCCTATTCATCCGAGAGGTTAGTTGAGATCTTCATTCGGGAGATTGTTCGTCTTCATGGTGTGCCCGTATCTATTATTTCGGACGGGGGTACGCAGTTTACCTCGCCCTTCTAGAGGGCAGTTCAGCGAGAGTTGGGCACACGAGTTGGGTTGAGCACAGCATTTCATCCCCAGACGGACGGGCAGTCCGAGCGGACTATTCAGATTTTGGAGGATATGCTTCGAGCTTGTGTTATCGACTTTGGAGGTTCGTGGGATCAGTTCTTGCCTTTAGCGGAGTTTGCCTACAACAACAGCTACCAGTCGAGCATCCAGATGGCTCCTTATGAGGCTTTATATGGTAGGCGGTGTCGGTCTCTGGTCGGATGGTTTGAGCCGGGAGAGGCTCGGTTGTTGGGTACGGATTTGGTTCAGGAGGCCTTGGACAAGGTCAAGATCATTCAGGATAGGCTTCGTTCAGCTCAGTCTAGGCAAAAGGGTTATGCAGACCGCAAGGTTCGAGATGTGGCATTTATGGTTGGTGAGCGGGTATTGCTCCGAGTGTCGCCTATGAAGGCGTGATGAGATTTGGGAAGAAGGGAAAGCTTAGCCCTAGGTTCATTGGTCCGTTTGAGATTTTTGATCGAGTGGGAGAGGTGGCTTATAAACTTGCATTGCCGCCTAGCTTATCAATCGTGCATCCAGTTTTTCATGTATCCCTGCTTCGGAGGTATCACGGCGATCCAGCCCACGTGTTAGATTTCAGCACTGTCCAGTTGGACAAGGACTTGTCTTACGAGGAGGACCCAAAGAGTCATCACCTGTTTCCTTACCCATTTTGTGCTTCCGAGGCCTTGAAAACCTCGTTTAGGGTTGCCTCGATTTGCGTGCGCAGTCCGGGCGCGTAGCCGGAAAGCTTAAATATGAATCCTATGAGAAAAANATATATATATATATATATATATATATATATATATATATATATATATATATATATATATATATATATATATATATATATATTGAGTGGTTTCTTCTCTAAAATATATTGCTTAATGCCTTAATACTCTAGTCTGACAACAATGAAAAAAATAGAAACCTACCAAGCTAATAGGTAATTTACTGAATGTTGATATTTGTCATTTTCTCTTTGTGCTTATCTCACTGTCCAATACCAAAGAAAGAAAGAAAATTATACGCTTACGTGCTCTTACCAAATGAACCCGTGATTTTGGTTTATTAATAGCTCTTTCTAATTTTTTTGTATTAATGGTTGATATTAATAAAGTTGAAAGGATATGATGATATTTTTATTGGAAAAGGCCTAAAAATGTCACTCAACTTTCAGAAATGGTCTATCCATGCCATCCGTTAAAAAAATACTCATTTCATGCCACTGCCGTTACACATTTGGCCCATCCATGCCATTATTGACTAACGGCTCAATTTTTTTTTTAAATATTTATAACACCCACATTTCCACATGTCCTGTTGTTATTGGTCCGAATTAACCCATGCCCCACTTAATTTTAATCTTGGTTAGGTCCACCTACCCAAATCCGACCCGGTTAAAACATACCCAAATCAATAACCCAACCCAAACTCTTCATACCAAATCCCCTTCTCTCCGGTCGTCTTCCCCAAGATGTAAAAGGTGCTGGCAAAGAAGTAATTCGGAGAAGAAAGAAAAGAAGTTTACGCC
>NW_017672471.1:111525-114769 GCF_001879085.1 Nicotiana attenuata
TAGCCGGAAAGCTTAAATATGAATCCTATGAGAAAAATGCTAAATTTTGATATTAAAATGAATAAATTTGACTTCGGTCAATATTTTGGGTAAACGGATCCGGACCTTAGGAAAATATGGGACTTGGACGTATGCCCGGAATCGAATTCCGATGTCCCAAGCTCGAGAAATGAATTTTTGTGTGAAATTATTTTCTAGAAATATTTAAGGAAATTGGAAATGAAATTTGATTAGAAGACTATAGTATCGGGCCCGTATTTTGGTTCCGGCGCCCGGTACAAGTCTTGTATATGATTTAAGCACTTTCTGTAAAGTTTGGTTGAAAACGGACGTCGTTTGACGTGTTTCGGACTTAAAATGAAAATTTGATGTTTTTATGAAATTTGGAAGAAATCATAGATTTTGAGGCTTAATTCGATGTATATGATGTTATATTAGCGATTTGATCGCACGAATAAGTCCGTAGGATGTTTTTGAGGTTGTGTGTATGTTTGGTTTGGAGCCCCGAGGGCTCGGATGAATTTTGGATAGGCCGTGAGTGCATTTTTAACCTTTTTGAAAATCTGGTATATCTCAGTTCTGCAGGCTTCGCATTTGCGAAGCCAGCCTCGCAAATGCGAGCTATGCATCGCAAATGCGAGACTTCACCTGGGCAGCTTTCTTCGCAAATGCGAAGACATCCATCGCAAATGCGATGCCCACCAAATCCTCAGACTTCGCAAATGCGACACATTTCTCGCAAATGCGAAGTCGCATATGCGACTAACCCCTTCGCAAATGCGAAACCTGGGAAAATAGGAAGGGTTCGCAAATGCGAACCCTGCTTCGCAATTCCCATATCTGAGTGTCGGGGTTCGCAATTGCAAACCCCAGTTCGCATTTCCCACATCTGCAACCTGCATTTTTTTATACTTAGTCGAATTTTGAACCATTTTTCACCCCATTTTCAAAACACAACTCCTTAGGCGATTTTTCAAGAACAAGACTTCTTCCAAATTATTTGTAAGTTGATTTTTACTCATTTCCTTCAATCATTAACATTATTTAACATGTTTTCAACTTAAAATCAAGGATTTTCATGGGTGAAATTGGGGGTTTTGGGTAGAACCTAGGTTTTCTAAAAATTGGGGATTTGGACCTCAATTCGAGGTCCGATTTCAAGACTATTTACATATTTGAGTTAGTGGGATGGGTAACCGGGTTTTGATTCGAACCTCGGGTTTTGACCACGTGGGCCCGGGGGAAATTTTGGGATTTTTGGGCAAATCTTGAGAAAATTCATTTTTTATGCATTCAAATCGATTCATTTAGTGTTTATTAAAGTAATTAAGTAATTTGTGGCTAGATTCGAGCGGATTGGAGGTGGAATCACAGGGTAAAGCTATAGTTGAGGCTTGAGTTGAGTTCAAAGCATCGAGGTAAGTGTTTGGTTTAACCCTAGCTTAAGGGAATTGGAGTTGAGTCTTATTCGCTACTTGCTAATTGTCGTGTACGATGTATAGGCATGGTGACGAGTATCTATGCATTGGTGTCTAGCATGACCGTGAGTCCTCAGTAAATCATAACTTTTGTGTACTTGTTGTCTTATGAACTCGTATTAATTGTTGCGTTTGTTAGAGTAAATTTTTTTTTAGAGGAACTGTTGATTTATTGAAATGGGAGCGGGTGGTACGCCTACCACAAGTGATATTGAAATGGGAGCGGGTGGTACGCCTACCACAAGTGATATTGAAATGGGAGCGGGTGATACGCCTACCACAAGTGATATTGAAATGGGAGCAGGTGGTACGCCTACCACGGGATATTGAGAAATGGGATCGGGTTGCACGCCTGCAACAAGATGAGTTGAATATGAAAGTTGTTTTACCTTTTCATTATTGTTAGAAGTTAAATTGTAGATGTAAGCTTTATTATTCCTGAAATTCTATTTCTAACTGTTGCCCCTGAAGCATGCTCCCTTCCCCAGCTTAAATTGTTATTTTCTTGCTACTTTTTCGTTGTACTTGTATATATATCTGTACAGGTTTATTTGGTGGTCTGGTCCTAGCCTCGTCACTACTTCGCCGGGGTTAGGCTAGGCACTTACCAGCACATGAGGTCAGTTGTGCTGATACTACACTCTGTGCTATTTTGCATAGATCCCAGGCTTCCAGCAGCAGCATCAATAGAGTGGGAGCAGGCTTTCAGTCCAGTGAGACCCGAGGTAGCCTTGCAGGCGTTCGCAGGCCCTGGCGTCTCCCTTCATCTATAATCCTGTTTCTTTCATGTAGTTCCGGAGACAGTGTCAAGTTTATTTCTTTCAGACCTTTATGTGTAG
Organism: Nicotiana attenuata; assembly: GCF_001879085.1. Classification (NCBI taxonomy): domain Eukaryota; kingdom Viridiplantae; phylum Streptophyta; class Magnoliopsida; order Solanales; family Solanaceae; genus Nicotiana; species Nicotiana attenuata. The sequence continues at coordinate 113,843 of NW_017672471.1, forward strand.
TATTCTTAGACCGTCTGTGAAACTGTGACACCAGTTTTGGGTAGAGGCCTTGGTTGAAATTTTCCGCATTTCTATTCAGTTTTCTATAATATTGAGACTTCCGCTTATTATTTAATTTCGTTGCTTTTGTATTATTACCGATAATTGTTAAAAGGAATTATGTTATTAATGGGAAAAAAAGGTAATTAAAATTGGCTTGCCTAGCTCTCATTAGTAGGCGCCATCACGACTCCCGAGGGTGGGAAATTCGGGTCGTGACAAGTTGGTATCAGAGCTCTAGGTTACATGGGTCTCACAGTTCATAGACAAGCTTAGTAGAGTCTGAGGGATCGGTACGGAGACGTCTGTATTTATCCCTCAGAGGCTGCAAAGTTAGGAAAAAGTTTCACTTCTATTCTTTCCTGTCGTGCGATTTTGTTCTCTCAGTGCTAAATTGGAACCTCTACTCTTGTCCTTTCGCGAATGGCGAGGTCACGTACCGCTTCTTCGGCCGAACAGCAGCACAGACCGGTGGTAGATCAGCGACGTCTTCGAAGGCTTTGTGGAGGTTGGATAAGTTCATCAAGCACTTCACTACTTCCATCAGCGGTGCATCTTCTGAGGATCCCCAAGATTTTCTGGACAGCGGTCATGAGGTTCTCAGGAACATGGGGATCGTGGAGACCAATGGGGTCTATCTTGCTACTTTTCGCTTGTCTGGATCCGCCAAGACCTGTTGTAAAAATTATTGATTGGCTATACCAGCTAGATCATCAGCTTCGACTTGGGGACAGTTCACGCAGCTATTTCTGGAGAAGATTCTCCCCATCATTCAGAGAGAGGCCTATCAGGGGCAGTTTGAGCGTCTCCAGCAGGGTTATATGGCTGTTACTCAGTACGAGATCAGATTCATCGGCTTGGCTCGTCATGCTCTTGTCATACTTCCCA
>NW_017672471.1:116694-163357 GCF_001879085.1 Nicotiana attenuata
AGGCTCGGTTGTTGGGTACGGATTTGGTTCAGGAGGCCTTGGACAAGGTCAAGATCATTCAGGATAGGCTTCGTTCAGCTCAGTCTAGGCAAAAGGGTTATGCAGACCGCAAGGTTCGAGATGTGGCATTTATGGTTGGTGAGCGGGTATTGCTCCGAGTGTCGCCTATGAAGGCGTGATGAGATTTGGGAAGAAGGGAAAGCTTAGCCCTAGGTTCATTGGTCCGTTTGAGATTTTTGATCGAGTGGGAGAGGTGGCTTATAAACTTGCATTGCCGCCTAGCTTATCAATCGTGCATCCAGTTTTTCATGTATCCCTGCTTCGGAGGTATCACGGCGATCCAGCCCACGTGTTAGATTTCAGCACTGTCCAGTTGGACAAGGACTTGTCTTACGAGGAGGACCCAAAGAGTCATCACCTGTTTCCTTACCCATTTTGTGCTTCCGAGGCCTTGAAAACCTCGTTTAGGGTTGCCTCGATTTGCGTGCGCAGTCCGGGCGCGTAGCCGGAAAGCTTAAATATGAATCCTATGAGAAAAATGCTAAATTTTGATATTAAAATGAATAAATTTGACTTTGGTCAACATTTTGGGTAAACGGACCCGGACCCGTGATTCGACGGTCCCGGAGGGTCCGTAGGAAAATATGGGACTTGGGCATATGCCCGGAATCGAATTCCGAGGTCCCAAGCCCGAGAAATGAATTTTTGTGTGAAATTATTTTCTGGAAATATTTAAGAAAATTGGAAATGAAATTTGATTAGAAGATTATAGTATCGGGCCCGTATTTTGGTTCCGGCGCCCGGTACAAGTCTTATATATGATTTAAGCACTTTCTGTAAAGTTTGGTTGAAAACGGACGTCATTTGACGTGTTTCGGACATAAAATGGAAATTTGATGTTTTTATGAAATTTGGAAGAAATCATAGATTTTGAGGCTTAATTCAATGTATATGATATTATATTAGCGATTTGATCGCACGAATAAGTCCGTAGGATATTTTTGAGGTTGTGTGTATGTTTGGTTTGGAGCCCCGAGGGCTCGGATGAATTTTGGATAGGCCGTGAGTGCATATTTAACCTTTTTGAAAATCTGGTATATCTCAGTTCTGCAGGCTTCGCATTTGCGAAGCTAGCCTCGCAAATGCGAGCTCGCAAATGCGAGCTATGCATTGCATATGCGAGACTTCACCTGCGCAGCTTTCTTCGCAAATGCGAAGACATCCATCACAAATGCGATGCCCACCAAATCCTCAGACTTCGCAAATGCGACACATTTCTCGCAAATGCGAAGTCGCATATGCGACTAACCCCTTCGCAAATGCGAAACCTGGGAAAATAGGAAGGGTTCGCAAATGCGAACCCTGCTTCGCAATTCCCATATCTGAGGGTCGGGGTTCGCAATTGCGAATCCTAGTACGCATTTCCCACATCTGCAACCTGCATTTTTTTATACTTAGTGGAATTTTGAACCATTTTTCACCCCATTTTCAAAACACAACTCCTTAGGCGATTTTCCAAGAACAAGACTTCTTCCAAATCATTTGCAAGTTGATTTTTACTCATTTCCTTCAATCATTAACATTATTTAACATGTTTTCAACTTAATATCAAGGATTTTCATGGGTGAAATTGGGGGTTTTGGGTACAACCTAGATTTTCTAAAAATTGGGGATTTGGACCTCAATTTGAGGTCCGATTTCAAGACTATTTACATATTTGAGCTCGTGGGGGAATGGATAACCGGGTTTTGATTCGAACCTCGGGTTTTGACCAGTGGGCCCGGGGGCGATTTTGGAATTTGTGGGCAAAAGTTAAGAAAATTCATTTTTTATGCATTCAAATCGATTCATTTAGTGTTTATTAAAGTAATTAAGTAATTTGTGGCTAGATTCGAGCGGATTGGAGGTGGAATCACAGGGTAAAGCAATAGTTGAGGCTTGAGTTGAGTTCAAGGCATCGAGGTAAGTGTTTGGTTTAACCCTAGCTTGAGGGAATATGAGTTGACTCTTATTTGCTACTTGCTAATTGTCGGGTACGATGTATAGTCATGGTGACGAGTATCTATGCATTGGTGTCTAGCATGACCGTGAGTCCTTAGTAAATTATAACTTTTGTGTACTTGTTGTCTTATGAACTCGTATTAATTGTTGCGTTTGTTAGAGTAAATTTTCTTTTAGAGGAACTGTTGATTTATTTAAATGGGAGCGGGTGGTACGCCTACCACAACTGATATTGAAATGGGAGCGGGCGGTACGCCTACCACAAGTGATATTGAAATGGGAGCGGGTGGTATGCCTACTACAAGTGATATTGAAATGGGAGCGGGTGGTACGCCTACCACAAGTGATATTGATATAGGAGCGGGTGGTACGCCTACCACAAGTGATATTGAAATGGGAGCGGGTGGTACGCCTACCACAAGTGATATTGAAATAGGAGCGGGGGGTACGCCTACCACGAGTGATATTGAAATGGGAGCGGCTGGTACGCCTACCACGGGATATTGAGAAATGGGATCGGGTTGCACGCCTGCAACAAGATGAGTTGAATATGAAAGTTGTTTTACCTTTTCATTATTGTTAGAAGTTAAATTGTAGATGTACGCTTTATTATTCCTGAAATTCTATTTCTAACTGTTGCCCCTGAAGCATGCTCCCTTCCCCAGCTTAAATTGTTATTTTCTTGCTACTTTTCCGTTGTACTTGTATATATATCTGCACAGGTTTATTTGGTAGTCTGGTCCTAGCCTCGTCACTACTTACCGGGGTTAGGCTAGGGGTCGGTTGTGCTGATACTACACTCTGTGCTATTTTTCACAGATCCCAGGCTTCCAGTAGCAGCAGCAATAGAGTGGGAGCAGGCTTCAGTCCAGTGAGACCCGAGGTGGCCTTGCAGGCATTCGCAGGCCCTGGCGTCTCCCTTCATCTATAATCCTGTTTCTTTCATGTAGTTCCGGAGACAGTGTCGAGTTTATTTCTTTCAGACCTTTATGTGTAGTATTCTTAGACCGTCTGTGAAATTGTGACACCAGTCTTGGGTAGAGGCCTTGGTTGAAATTTTCCGCATTTCTATTCAGTTTTCTATAATATTGAGACTTCCACTTATTATTTAATTTTGTTGCTTTTGTATTATTGTCAATAATTGTTAAAAGGAATTATGTTATTAATGAAAAAAAAGGTAATTAAAATTGGCTTGCCTAGCTCTTATTAGTAGGCGCCATCACGACTCCCGAGGGTGGGAAATCCGGGTCGTGACAGTCACACGTGCATTTGTTATCAACTTGCAGTTTGGCTTTTGCAAGGTTGCTTGCTCAAATTATTAGCACAGTTCCAGGATGTATATTATGATGATTTATCTTGATAATGGTGGTTTAAATCCAAGTTGGTTTAGCAGAAATCGTATGCCTCCAATTATAACTAAATCATTGGTTATGAGAACAAAACTCCCAAAAAGAAATTTGGTATGAGCTATTTTATTTAATATACAACAACACTTGTATGCATCTAACCAACAAGTTATGCTAAATTCTCCCTATCACAATTGGTTCAAGGTCAGGAACCAAATAATTTTTATCTATAAATATGAATGTGCTATATGATTAATTATTCCAGCACAATGCACAAAGATGGATCCCCAAAGAAGGTTGGGGATATGTGTTGGTGATCCCAACATTAGGGGGGGGGGGGAGAAAACGAGCAGCTGAAAAAGTAATACATGGAATGAATTATTATGAGTACATTTAGATTCTCGTACAAGAAAATATGAACTTGAAGTTCAAGTAATAATTCATTTGAACAATATTGCCAAGAACATTTGCTGACTCAAAGCTAAATATCATATTTCAGTTGCTAATGTTCCAAATAGAATAAAGTCCATGATGGACAGAGTCTATAGCACGCATGAGGCGTAATAGACCAGTCGGTTCCAAAGATAAAACTTCTTGAAGAAGGAGAATAGCAAATGATCAAGATGGTCATAATAAGGAGGCATGTGTTCTAGAAGATCACCACGACATAACACTTCATAAAACCTCATGGGAGAGGTTCAGGTACCTGAAAATAATGAGATAAACAGATCTCAATAAGTTATGTCTTTATTGGTAACGATGGAACCGATATAAATTGATCGTCGACGATATTGTTGATATAATGTAGGGCTCAATATTATTAATATTGACGAGGATCTTGAGCTCAAATATGTTATGAAACTTGGACAGATAAATGACTGGCCAAATAAAAAATATTCAATGAAAATTGACTTCACTTGAAAATGTGAAGTTGGACAGATAGTCCCAACACCTGAAAGTATATAGCAGTGAAGGTATAAATGTGTTCTTATGCGAAAAGTTAAATGAAAAATCAAGTCGCTAGACATAAAGCCGACTTGTGGCATATGAAGATTTGTAAATATCTTGGCATTGATTATATGAAGACATGTTCTCCTGTGGTAGATGCAGTCATTTCGGATTTTGTTCTGAAAATATATTTGATATGCGTATAATGAAAATCCTTGAAGGATTTAAATTATTCTGAAGCATATTATGGTTCCCAAGAAATTTATTAAATAAAGCTTCAGCAAATCCTTATGTGGATTAGAGCAATCATGGCGTACATGATTTATTTTTATGCCTAGTTCAGCTGGCGCACTAATGTATTTTGCTAGAACTATGAGTATAACAATATGCTAGCGAGATAAAGTTGTACTCCTATGTGGAGATATTGAAATACGATTAGTGTTATATTGCAAAAGGAATCCATGATATAAATTTGTTTATTCTAACAAATATTGTCAGGGTTTTGTTGGTTATACAAATGCAGGGCATAGTTCGTTGTTCAGATAATCTGTTTGTCTGTGATGGTCTGCCATATTATGATATTCAATAAGATTCCAATTACATTGAAGACGATATTATATGCATAGCTCAATTGAAAGAAGGACTATCGAAGAAGACAAAATAAAGCATATTTCACCAAGTTCTATTTCAGACATGATCAATGTTCAACACATTTGTCCAAGTGATAATTTGGTAAACTTCTTCACAAGGCATTGCCGACCTCAGCAATTGATTGAGATACAAAATTGGAATGCGTCCTCTTCAAGAAATAAAGTGATGTTTTCATCAGTGGGAGGCAAATACGCGCTGTACTCTTTTTCCCTTAGCTACGGTTTTATCCCACTGGATTTTTCTGACAAGGTTTTTAACGAGGCAACAAATAATGCGAATTACAAGATATGTGTACTCTGTTTCCTTCACTAGGATTTTTTCCCATAGGGGTTTTTCCTAGTAAGGTTTTAACGAGGCACATTATATGTGGACATCCAAGGGGGAGTGTTATCAAATATATATTATTTGGATGTCCACTAATCAAATATAACTCTCACTACTCTTCTTCATTATGTAGATAATTCTCACTACTTCTCACCATTATAGTTGTAACTCCCATACCTCCAAAACCTCCTCATGATCTTTCCCCATGATCTCAATCAGGGCGGACACTGCTTCGTCGAAAATTTTTACTAATTGTTTATATATCATTAAAATGCAGAACCAAACAAGTGTATAATTTTATTAAGTGACCCACTTGGCGTGACTGGCCAGGCAGCTCATTTGGTTAAGCGCCCCAGATTTCTAGGTTGTGTCAAGGGTTAGTGTTATATTTTGACTGGCCAGGCTGCGTTTAGGCCTCATTTGTTTGCACTTAATGGAGGTCTGAATCTTAATCATTCAGACCTCAGACATTAAGTGCGTTTGTTTTTAAAGTCTGAATCTTAATTATGCAGATTTTAATCATTAAGTGTGTTTGTTTTTTTTTACTTCACAACCACTTAGTGGGTCTGAATAGGTCTGTATGATTAAGATCTATAACAGAGACTTAATTTCATTAAGATGCTATCACATTCATTATTAATTGCCGCCACCGCCTACCATTATCAACTACCACCATGCCACTACCACCACCATACTTAACCACCACCCCCACCCCCACCACCACCTCCACCACCACCACGCCACCATCATCCTCAATCATAGCCGCCACCATTATCAACCATCACCACCCATTATCCCCACCACTCCGACCATCTTATATCATTCTCAGCCACAATCAACACTCATCCACCTCAACTACCACAACTGACCACCCCATCACCATCAACAAACTCAGCCGACACTGCCCATTATTATAACCTACCACTACCCACCCACCACCTTTCTCAGTCACAACTACTACCACCATCCGCCATTATTAACTATCACCACCCACCAGCACCATCCTCAATTGTAACCGCCACCACTACCAATCACCACTAGCAACTAGCATGAATCACCATCATCAACCAAAACTACCACCAACCACCGCCTCTAGTCGGCATTCACCCGTTAATCATCACCACAAACAACTATCATATTTTAACAAACTATATATTTTATTGATTGCTTAGATTAGTTAGTATTTTATTTGAATTTTATGTTTATTAATCTTTAAATAAAGATAAATTTTATATATTCAGATGTTAAAAATCAAACTGTCTTAACTATTTCTATTCAGATCTTAATACACATCTTAATATATTCAGATGTGTATTTAGATTCAGATGTCTTAATCTTAGTACACATCTTGATATTCAGATGTGTATTCAGATTCAGACGTCTTAATCTTAAAAAAACAAATGAGGCCTTAGTGTTATATTTTTAAAACCTAAACTGATCAGTCAAGAAACAAATACATAAACTATTTAAAAGCTATGAGTTCTGAAGGATGCTGCTTCCACAAGTTGTTCTATTGTTTTTTTTTCTTTCATTCTTCTCGATGGTGATATTGATTAAGAACAATGGCAGATTAATTATGAGTTTTTAAGTGATTGTTTGGTGCCTTTTTTTTAAAAATAAAAGTACATGTAGTATATTTCTAGTGAGGTTATTTTGAACACATTTCAAAAAATAAAAATTTATCAAGAAAAGTTGCAATATAATTGAGTTGTTTCATTAATATGATTCGAGTTATGTTTTTTTAATAAGATATTATAGAGATTTATTTATTGTTCATATTATAAAATCGTGACACCGCTTGCGAAATATTTTGCGTACGCCGCTGATCTCAATAGTTAATACCATATTCATGACATCCCTTTGTATTACCTCAATATTATACTATAAATAGAGGATGAGAAGTGATATTGTAGATTCTTGAATACATGGAAGAAATAAGAATTTCTCATATCTTTCTCCCTACATTCTTGTCTATTTTGTTGTTTCATATTGTTACTTTGAGCTTAATTTCTTAACAACCTAGGTATATTCCTGCTGATTTCTCAAGGAAATATTTTTAAACTTTCCTTTTTGGGTGTACTGAGAATTTACTTGGGAAAGACCAAGGGAGTAATATTTCGCGATTTATAGCCCCAAAAATATTGGAGTAATATTTTCACGATCAATAGTACCAAAAATAAGGAGGATTTTCTGTCAAAAAATCCTCCAGTAAAATTCCTATATAAATTGCACCTTCGTTTTATGGTGTCACAACGATTGACGTTAGTTTTCAAGTCTTTTCCAACCTTAATATCTATCTACCTCTTGCAGGCATATAGAATTTATCGGATCTAAATTCAGTAAAATAAATTGGACCATTTTTTAAATCTATTAGTCCAAATAAATATTTTGGGATAATATAATTGGATTAGTTATATAAATCCAATTTAATTGGGCTACAAGCGATGAGCCCACTTCATTAGGCCCAAGATGGCATCTTCCTAGAGGCCCAATGCCACGTGTCGAATGACGTGGCATGCCACATCAAATGAAAGAGCCAATAGGACCATTCCACGCGTCAAAATGACAACGCATGCCAAGTCACATTAAAAGGCTAATAAAACCGCGCCAGGTGTGCAAGTGACGTGTCCTGGTCAATCAAATGCGGTCATGTCACACTTCAATTTGATTGGTCGGAAAGAGTTTGTTCTTATCATAATTCCTCCCTCCCACAACTATAAATAGGGGTCTTCATAACCCAGAAAATACACCAGAAGTTTTAAGAAGAAGCAAGAAAGAGCTCGTGGATCAAACACTGCAAATTCTTCCACAAGTTTCAAGCTTCAAGTTCAAGTTCAAGAAATCAAGTTCAAGCTCAACAACGAAGAACAAATCAAGGTTCAAGGAGTACGAGTTGAAATCAAAGTTCGTGCTTGTTGAATTCAAGATCATCGTTCATGGCAACAAATACATACTAAAGATCAAGCTCAAAGGCCCTTGAATTTATTTACTATTGAAAAGAAGAATCAGAGGATTCATAGAGATTGTAACACTTAAATATTCGAAATAAAATTCTACGATTGTTGCAATATTTTTCGGTCTTGATTTTATTTTCTCGACGCAAATTTATTATCTACAAATTCTAGCACGCCCAGTGGGACAATCTCTACCTCTCATCTCAACTTTTGAATCACCAAAGTCAAGAACATTGAAATGGTTTCAAACAAAATCAACTCCTATTCAACTTCCACCAAGGCTGCTAATTCCAGGTTCTATGTTGATGTGGAAAACATACTCGGAAGTTACCTTTGGAAGCTTTGGACCAGCTACGAGGAGAAAAGCAAGCTCGTTAGGACAACAAGCGCCCCAAGTGCAATCCGCATAAACCCTTGTTTTTGGATCTTCATCCTCAAAAGGAGCAAGATCTTCCACAAACGCACCTGAAGGAGGAAGCGATGTTGCTGAAAAGATCAAGAAAACTCTTGCTCTGCTTGACCTCTCCGGATCCAAGCACTCTGCTGTGAAGGAAGATGACGATGCTTCAAGTGATGGATCCTCCCCACTTACACCACATAGCGTAAGCCAATCAGGGATTAATTTGTGTGAAAATCCATGATACTCTCCATCGTCCACGCCAATCATGCAAGCCATAGTGACAAACACTTCATCTGTGGAGGAGCAGTTGTCAAACTTGACGGAAGCAATCGCTGGCTTGACCAAGTGCATGCAAATCAAGATGCTATAATCGACAAGATAATAGATTGGGTGGGAATCATGATGGAAGAAGAATCCACCCATGCTCCTGGCAAACTCCCAAAAGTTCAAGAGATTGATCCTCCCCCACGACAAGTTGCGTCCACTAAGGAAATTCCAGTTTCTTCGGAAGGGATGATCCCAATCAATCAACTAAAGGAGTTCATTGAAGGGACTATAAAAAACAAATATGAAGTCGCTTCCAGGTCCTCTTTTACCTACGCAAAGCCGTACACTTCAAGGATCGATATGTTGAAGTTGCCTGCTGGCTATCAACCTCTAAAATTTCAACAGTTTGATGGCAAAGGCAATCCAAAGCAACATGTGGCACACTTCGTTGAGACATGCAACAATGCTGGGACATATGGAGATTACCTCGTCAAGTAGTTTGTCCGCTCATTAAAAGGGAATGCTTTTGATTGATACACGGACCTCGAGGTTAGATCTATAGATAGCTGGGATCAACTAGAGCAAGAATTCCTCAATCGCTTTTATAGCACGAGACGTACTGTGAGTATGATAGAACTTAAAAATACTCGTCAACGAAAGGGTGAACTAGTTATCGACTTTATCAATCGTTGGAGGAATGCAAGCCTCAACTTCAAAGACAGGCTTAGTGATGTGCATCCAAGGCATGCATTGGGGATTGCACTACATCTTGCAAGGTATCAAGCCTAGCACATTTGAAAAACTTGCAACTCGTGCCCATGACATGGAATCGAGCATGGCCTCTATTGGAAATGAAAGGCTGCCCATCTATGAACCTCACAAGGGGAATGATAAGCAAGAAGTCAGGAAGTGGGGCAAGTTCATACCCAAGCCTGAAAGCAAAGAAGCTATGAATGTCAACACATCACCTGTAAAGTTCACGATGAAGGTGAGCTATAAGCAGAGTATGAAATCCACATCTTTTCAAGATAAGCCAAGTGGAAAGTTGACTCTAATAGAAATGCAAGAGAAAGAGTACCCATTTCTGGATTCTGATGTGCCAGCTATTTTTGAAGAACTCCTCGAGTTAAATCTCATTGAGCTTCCGGAGATGAAGCGACCAAATGAAGCTGGGAGAACAAGTGACCCAAATTACTGCAAATACCATCGACTTGTGAGCCACCCTCTGGAGAAGTGCTTTGTCTTCAAGGACAAAGTTATTGACTTGGCTTGCGAAAAGAATATCATGCTTGAAGATGAGAAAGCAAGCGCCAACCAAGTCTCTTTCACCTTTGGCTCATTCAGTCCAGATGAATTATGTGGTTTTAAAGAAAGTAAAGATGAAGAATTACTAGAGAACGACAAAGTTGAAGTCAATCAACCTGATGATGATGAAGGTGGTGACTTGTCATAGGCACCACAGAAGGAGCCCACAAAAAGAATCAGTAGAACAACCAACAAGGAAAATGATGGTAAAAGACCAAGGAGATGGAATCCAGTTAAGCAATTAAAGAAAGCAAAAGTGGAGGTGCACCACTCGCAAAAGCCACGAAGCAGGCCGATTTCCTTTATTATTAAACTTAAGCAAAGAATCGTTCCGCATGAAGATTTCCCATGGGAGTATCGTTGCCTCTTGTTGCCATGCTGACGAAGGGAAAGAAAAGAGTGATGACCTACAGTTGGCAACATCTTCGGAAAAGCTCATCGAGTCCACTCCTCAAGAAGTTAATGCTTGTGAGGATAAAGTCACGTTCACAAATGACGATCTTCTGCTAGGTGAAACTCTTCATTACCGCCCATTGTACCTGGTTAGCTATATGTGTGATGAAAGGGTAAATTGAATTTTGGTTGATGGAGGATCTTCAGTGAATATTTTGTCAATTCGCACTATGAAAGAACTTGGTATTCCCATGAACGAACTCTCAGAAACTCGTGTGATGATCCAAGGATTAAACTAAGGGGGGCAAAGAGCCATAGGCGCGATCAGGCTGGAAATCATCATTGAAGATATGCAATCAAGTGCATGGCTGCATGTGATCGATGCAAAGGCTTCATACAACGTCTTGCTTGGTAGGCCTTGGATACATGAGAATAAAGTGGTTCCATCTACCTACCATCAATGTTTGAAATACTACGAAGGTGAAGTCGAGAAGAAGATAATTGCTGATGACGAGCCATTCATCGAGGCTGATTCATACTTCGCCGATGCAAAGTTCTACTTGAAGAACCGCATTGTGAAGGAGCTAAAAGTTGATGATGTTATGAATGACAAGGATGATGAGTCCACGAATAAGAGAGCTTAGGTGGCTGCTGACAAAACCAAAGCTGTTGCTGAGAAGGTACACCCCAACCCAAATAAGTCTCATAAAGGGAACATTGTGTCTCGCGGCAAGAAAGTAACTCCTCCGCTCCAATACGTCCCTAAAAAGAAGAAAGATGAAGGTGAATCATTTAATCTCCAAACTAACATGCTAAAGGAGCTAACTCTTCTGGTGAAACGAATTGAGGCAGTAAAGTCGTCCTCTATGCCGCTTGCAGGGTTTGTGGCCCAAAATCATTTGCAGAATGTGGCACTCCCTACAAAGCGAACAGATGAAGATTTTGATCCTAACGCTTACAGGCTATTTGCAAAAGCAGGATACAATCCTAATGAGCCGTCAAAGTTAGGGAAGCTACCATCAGAAGTTGCGACGAGACAACCACGTGAAAGTTTGGGATACAAGAAACTGTCACCACTGTGCATCTCCATAAGAAGGGCGAGCGGCAATTATATTACTATAGAAGATGAATCGGCCGCTTCTAACAAGCCTTCTGTCTTTGATCGACTTGGAAAATCAACTATGAGAACTTTCGTATTTGAGAGATTGGGTCCATTAAAGAAGGGAATAAGTTCCAGAGAAATTATCGAAATACAAGAACACCCGCTTCGCCCAAAATTCAGAAGATCTCTAAGGATTTCCAAAGTTTGGTTCCTTCTAGAATGAAGCGACAAACAAAAGTCATGGTCTCGTGTGATGAGCTACTGAAGGTGAAACCATACACTGTGGTCTACACTAAAGAACGTGATGAAAATGAAGAAAGTTTGGGTTCTTCGTATCATGTTACTGCACAAGGCGAGTAAGGTGTTTTATCTCTAATGGAGGATGGCGAGAAATTGGAAGATGTTTCACCATGATAGCACATATCCTTCAATGATGGGGACCCTCAAGAAGATGAAGATGCAAAAGATGCTCCGCCAGAACTTGAAGAAGGAGTGAAGGCAACGATTGATGCCTTAAAAGAAGTTAACCTTGGCACTGATGAAGAACAAAGACCCACCTACCTAAGTGCTTTACTAGAAGTTGATGAAGAAAACACTTATATTGAGTTACTCAAAGAGTTTAGGGATGTCTTTTCTTGGAGTTACAAAGAAATGCCAGGCTTGGACCCTAAAGTAGCATTCCATCACCTTGTAGTCAAGAATGGCACTCATCCTGTTAAGCAAACTCAAAGGCGCTTTAGGCCGGACTTGGTTCCCCTAATTGAAATCGAAGTTAACAAACTCATTGAAGCTGGATTTATTCGGGAAGCTAAATACCCAACATGGGTTTCAAGTATTGTCCCTATAAGGAAGAAGAATGGCCAGATTCGAGTATGCGTTGACTTTAGGGATCTCAACAATGCATGTCCCAAAGATGAATTCCTGCTCCCTATTCCAGAGCTGATGATCAATGCTACTACTTCTTACGAGCCAATGTCTTTCATGGACGGTTCGTCGGGCTATGACCAAATTCGCATGGCACCAAAAGATGAAGGGCTTATTGCTTTCCGCACCCCCAAGGGTATTTATTGCTACAAGGTAATGCCTTCTGGCTTGAAGAACGCTGGTGCTACTTACCAAAGAGATATGCAGAATATCTTTGATGACCTTCTCCACAAGAATGTCCGAATGCTATGTTGACGACTTGGTGGTAAAATCAAGAGAGAAGGGAGACCAGTTGAAAGACTTGAGAATGGTGTTTGAGTTACTCTAGAGGTACCAACCTAGGATGAATTGAATCCATTGAAATACGCCTTTGGAGTTACTTTCAGAAAGTTCCTTGGTTTCATTGTTCGACATCGAGGGATTGAAATTGATCAAGCCAAAGTAGAGGCGATCTTGAAAATGCCTGAGCCTCGGGATATTCACGAATTGAAAAGTCTGCAAGGAAAGTTAGCGTACCTTAGGAGATTCATCTCAAACCTAGTTGGGAGGTGCCAACCATTCAGTCGCCTTATGAAGAAAGGTGTCCCTTTCAAATGGGACCAAGCATGTAGCAATGCCTTTGAGAGCATTAAATCCTATTTGCCTCCAGTTTTGGCAGCCCCTATACTTGAAAAGCCGTTGATACTATACATTTCAGCACAAGAAAGGTCTATTGGAGCGTTGTCGGCCCAAGAAAATAGTGAAGGAAAAGAAAAACCCCTTTACTACTTGAGCAGGATGATGACACCAAACAAGCTGAATTATTCGCGAATTGAAAAGTTGTGTTTGGCGCTAGTTTTCTCAATTCAAACGTTGAAGCACTACTTTCAAGCTCATGTTGTCCATCTTGTTTCTAAAGTAAATCCCATCAAGTTCGTGATGTCAAAACCTGTTCTTAGTGATCGACTAGCGAGATGGTACCTTCAATTTCAACAATTCGAGAATTTGTACTTCTCTCAAAAGTAGCGGTGTACGCAGAATTTTTTGCAAGCGGTGTCACGATATTATAATATGAACAATAAATAAATCTCTATAATTTCTTATTAAAAAAACATAACTCGAATCATATTAATAAAACACAACTAAATTATATTACAATCTTCTTGATAAGTTTTTTTGTCTGAAATGTGTTCAAAATAACCTCACTAGAAATATACTACATGTACTTCTATTTTTATAAAAGGCACCAAACATTCACTTAAAAATTGATAATTAATCTGCCAATGTTCTTAATCAGTATCACCGTACGAGAAGAATAAAAGAAAAAACAACAGAACTACTTGTGGAAGCGGCATCCTTCAGAACGCATAGCTTTTAAATAGTTTATGTATTTGGTTCTTGACTGATTAGTTTAGGTTTTAAAAATATAACACTAAACATAGCTACGGAGCTTCGAACCCTTGACACAACCAAGAAATCTGGGGCGTTTAACCAAATGAGCTGCCTGGCCAGTCATGCCAAGTGGGTCACTTTAATAAAATTATACGTTTGTTTGGTTTTGCATTTTAATAATATATAAAAAATTAGTAAAATTTTCCGACGAAACGGTGTCACGTGACACCGCTTCGTCCCAGGTAAATCCGCCCTTGCTCAAAAGGCTGTAAAAGGACAATCATTGGCAGACTTCTTGGCAGATCATCCGATACCTGATGACTGGGAGCTAACTGACGAACTACCTGATGAGGACGCAATGGTCGTTGAAGTTCTACCTCCATGGAAGATGCACTTTGATGGTGCTGCGCATTATGGAGGAGCTCGTGATGGTGTAGTTTTTGTCACTTCCTGTCACGACCCAATTCCCATACCCGGCCGTGATGGCGCCTCTCGTGAGGACAAGGCCAGCCAACTACCCCAAATCCTTTCACTAACAATTATTAAACATAAATGAATAGAAGATACAACTTAATGGCATTAGAAACTGTTAATTACTACCCGACCGGGGTGTCACAAGTCACGAGCATCTAAGGAAACCTTAACACAACTACAGGCCAATAAATATATACAAATAAAATTTCTGGAAAACAAAAGACAACATCCGGTGCCGCGAACGCTGGCGGTCACCTTGCTCAGCTACAATAACAATACCTTCAATCCGCTAATAACCCGTTACCGGGTGAACGATACCTGCAACTGCACACGAGGTGCAGGGAGTAAAGTGAGTACTTCCAACTCAGTGAGTAATAAACATATATAATGGCTGAAAGTAAGAAATTCCGAAATATTACAATATAAAGCTATAATCAGCGATTCAGCACATAAAACGGTGGAACAACAACAATACCAGGACAAGTAAGACAAATAGGTATAAATGCATGAATGCAATTCAATGCACATGACCGCTGCGGCGTGCAGCCCGATCCACACTCAGTCCAGATATATATATGCATGCAAGCCACTCGGGCACAGTCAAATTGTTCATTTTTAGTTTCAGTTATTAGGAATTATAGAGCTAAGTGTTTAAACCTTTATTTATTTACTAAACATTTCGAGGCAGTGTCTAACTCAGGACTGATATCATGAAATATGCTAAGCATCATGGAAGCAGTGATAAGGATCCCTGAAGGATGCAAATGATAGGCACAAAGCCCCAAACATATTCATAAAATCCAAGTAGGATGATTACCAAACAATTTCTAGTCAAGCACACAGTACGAACATCAATCGGAACGGACTAGGACACAATCCCCAGTCACAATCGACCCCGCACTCGTCATAGAGTACGTGTCTCGCCTCAATATAGCGTCACAATGTGATATACCGGGGTTTCAAACCCTCAGGTCATCATCTACATCTATTACTCACCTCTAGCCGGCCGAAGACTAGCTCGCAATGCCCTTTCCTCTCGAATCGACCTCCTCGTGCGTCGAATCTGGCCAAAACCACAATGAATACGTTACAATGTGCCAAAGAAACATAACCCAATCGAAAAGACTCGAGAAATATCGAAAATCGCGAAATTAGCAAAACCCGAGCCCCGGGCCCACTTCTCGAAATCCAGAAAACTTTACATCAAAACGATCCTTATCTCGCCACGAGTCTATACATATCAAACTCACAAGAATCGGAGTCCATTTGACCCCTCAAATATCAATTTAAGCTCTCTTAAGTTTCAAGACCTAACCTCCATTTTTAGCATTTAATCCCTTAAATTTTAGTGTTCAATCCATGATTTTACACTATATAAACATAATCCGAGTCCAATAGTTCATACCTGATGAAGCCCCTTCGATTTCTATTCAAAGTCGCCCAAGAAACCGCCTAAGCCGAAGTCCAAAATATTTTTCTTCTCTTTCAAATTCGTGAACCACTGTTCACTTAAACCCAGACCGTTTTTCCGCTTCTGCGGTTAATATGCCGCACCTGCGGTCACCGCGTATGCGACCAAACGATTGCTTCTACGATCTCACTTAAATTCCCCAGGACCGCTTATGCGGTCTAGAACCGCTTTTGCGGTCGCCGCATTTGCGGATCCACGTCCGCTTCCGCGGAAAACGCTGGTCCCTCAAGGACCGCTTCTGCGACCAATACGCCGCATCTGCGGAACCGCTTATGAGGTCCCTTTTTCGCAGATGCGGAAATGACAGAACCAACAAACTTCAAACATGCAACAAACTCCGAATTCTCCGTTTAACCACCCGAATTCACCCCGAGGCCCCCGAGACCTCAACCAAAAGCACATACATGATCTATTACCTTATTCAAACTCGCTCGAACCATCAAAACACTATCGTTAACATCAAAATCCACAATTATCCTCAAATCAAAGCCTAAGTTTCCTAAAAACTTCCGAATTACGCATTCGATCAAAAACCCGACCAAAACACCTCCGAATGACCTGAAATTTTGCACACATATCCAAAATCACCTAACGGAGCTACTGCAACTCTCGGAATTCCATTCCGACCCTCGGATCAAAATCTCACCTTTCCACCGGAATTCGCCAAAATGCCAACTTTGCCAATTCAAGCCTAATTCTACTCCGGACTTCCAAAATCACATCCGATCGCACTCCTAAGTCACAAATCACCTCCCGAAGCTAACCGAATCACCGGAATTCACATCCGAGCCTTCTAACTAATAAGTCAACGTTCGGTTGACTTTTTTTTTTCAAACCAAACCTTCCTTAAAGAGACTAAGTGTCTCATTTCCTATCCAAACCAATTAAATTTAACTCTAACTCACCCGTTGCTGATAATAAAACATGAAAGAGCAATAAATGGGGGAAACAGGGCTGTAATACATGAGACGACGGGTCGGGTCGTCACATCCTCCCCAACTTAAACCAACGCTCGTCCTCGAGCGTACCCAGAGTTGTCCTAGAAGCTAACCAACAGCTGAATAACTTTACCAAGCATATACCCGGGGTGATCTCACGTCACCCTATCTCATATAGGTCCGACAACACAATATAGCCGAAATCTCACAGTCCATTTAATCCATAAACCATAGAACCACATTGCACTTTCCAAAATCATACACAATATCAGAACCTCACATCTATACCCAGAATAAACTCGAACCAGCTGTAATAACCCATACTTGCAACCTCAGGTGAAGTCATATGATATACCACATAATCCAAACACTCGAAACGATAGCCTCTATTTACAGCAGTTGCCCAAAATAACCAAATACCGATAGAAAACCTTTTATTAGCTAAAGTCTTATTCCAACACTTCCATATACTGCCAACAACAAATGAAACACGCGATAAACCGTAACCATTCCTCAGATCAACCATTCATGAAGCCACTTCCCTTTGACTAATATCACAACAGATTTCCGGGCCATACCTTGATATTATCTCTCTAACAAGTTGCAATCAATTCTGTTCGTATTCATTAATGACTCTAAGGATCACCTCAAATCCAGCACACAACTCTGGTGATATGATACCTCAATACAGGCCTAAGCCACAACTTGCATAATACGCGTACCAACAAGAAACGACCTGAATATACTCAAATCATGAAAATAACTTAAACAAAAGAGCTGTACTTCAAGCTCATCAGTATCATCACAACACAAGGCTGAGACCCCGTCTAACATCATAGAAATAGAACACCTGAATCTACCCCGAAAGGTCATAACTCAACGCAGCCTCGGTACAATGCGCGATCCTATCCAAACACTATTACACATGGAGCACCTCAAGACGCTGTGATCAAAATTCGACAGCCACACACAATTTGATGTCTGAAACCAAGGCAATTCATTGCACCCACGGTGAAATAAACAACATACGACACGCCACCTGATAGGTCATAACCCACAGTCCATTTACCGAGCAACATCCGATTACTCTTCCCGCTCGACTTCCACTATGAATCCCCAATAGATCTGCACCACGTGTGCCCATAACCAACAAATCATATCGCCTCACAGCACAGAAAAAAAACAATTCATAGATCTCCCCAGATCACTAACAAGTTCAATAACGATCGAATCCACCTGTCCCTCAACAATACAACTCAAGACTAACCAAGCTAACTCAAGCTAAATACGTAGCCACATTGGCCTGCCAACGAACTCAATACCAAGAAGCCTGAAGCTGCTCCTTCCACTACTATAACTCCTGCCAGAGCCGTACGATACGGTGCCCGGCACCAAATAAATACCGAAACCCGCCATCTCACCCGGCGACATGCCCGGCCACAAAAAAAATGCATCCGAAAAGTCACTCAATACCGGAACTGAATCAATGGTAGAGACATCTGCACTAACATCCATCAAAAATGCCCCATTAAGAAAAGTAATCCTTCTCAGCCGTCCGCTGCATCTTTTGAAATATATATACCACTCTGCAAGAACATAATCCAATGCACCTTGCCGCTCAACCCGTGGCATTTCCGGCCTAGCCCGTAGCACAATAGTCTAGAATAACCCAACACTGAGACAACCAGCCTACAATCCAATATCATATCCAAAATTTGGCATACCAAGCAAAGAAAGATCCACTCGGACCTCTAATTCCCAATAACCGCTAGACGGTGTCGATACACACGATTTACAACAACTGCATAGCCTGAACACGAGAACTCCTAGTCTCCAACTCCATATAGCACACAAATCACTATACCTGATCCCAAATTGCGCCGTACGAATACATATCACACCTCAAGTACCCAATCATCCCACGAAAGATATTCTAAAATTCCCCTGTGCCATCAAACAAACTCAGATATCGACAGTCGATCCCAAATGCTGCAACACTACCGAAGTATTATCAGTTTACATCACATTGCCCTTTTACCGGAACATATACCCCCGTCGAATCACTATGGTTGGCAATACCATTTTACCTAATCATTTGAAGATCGATTCTTTACTCACCTGCAGCTGCCCGTGCTGCTTACGAATTTAATGACTTCCCATTATGAACTGAACCGAAACCTCGAACACGCAAATCTCAATTCTCTACAACATACCNGAAAACACAGATCATCTAGTACTGAAATCCTCTACAACCCTCGCATTCATCCCCCACGTTAGTTGAGTCTACTCTATTAAGCGACCCGAATTTTTTTTTTAATTTCAACACATACCCTTCATTTACACATGAGATCTTCTAACATACACGTAAGGACCATACCACTTAAGAACACTCCGCAGGAGATAACCCACCTGCTTCGCCTCAATTTAGATTTCAGCACACCTTCCACCATCATACGCATTACACAGTCAATTTAGTCTTCCTGAGTCTGAACTCATACCGCCACACGTATTGTACTTTACTTTCCAACTAGGAGATACGGAGATATTTTTCACGCGCCCATAATTCGGGCTACACATCAATCCACAATAGGAGTCGAATCACTTAACAGTTCATCTATTATCCTACAGACTTCTTCGTCACTACCAAGTCATATAGACACATCTCGCCGTGCTAACGTACTCATCACATGGATATCCCACCGCCATTCCGGCTAATAGAGACAATACCGAACATATACGTTCAAAACACTTGCTCACACAATCAGCACCTCGGTGCTCAAGCCATAGGCAAGGATTCGGCCTCAAGTCCTCCAGACTGGCCCAACATACTCACGAAGATTACATCTCGCCCCTCGATCGGGGAATCACAAACTATCAAGGCACATATAACACTAAGCGCTCACGTGCGCATACAGACGTGTGGAAGGAATTTCAAGAGTTATATCTCAAGCTGAATCAAGTACGCACGATAAGAATTCCAAGAATGGGAAGTTTTCCTAAAGGTTCTGCAGCCTCTCGAGGATAAATACAGACGTCTCCGTAACGATCCGCGAGACTCTACTAAACCTGCTCATGACTCGTGAGACCTAGTAACCTAGGCTCTGATACCAACTTGTCACGACCCAATTCCCATACCCGGTCGTGATGGCGCCTCTCGTGAGGACAAGGCCAACCAACTACCCCAAATCCTTTCACTAACAATTATTAAACATAAATGAATAGAAGATACAACTTAATGGCATTAGAAACTGTTAATTACTACCCAACCGGGGTGTCACAAGGCACGAGCATCTAAGGAAACCTTAACACAACTACAGGCCAATAAATATATACAAGTAAAATTTCGGGAAAACAAAAGATAATATCCGGTGCCGCGAACGCTGGCGGTCACCTTGCTCAGCTACAATAACAATACCTTCAATCCGCTAATAACCCGCTACCGGGTGAACGATACCTGCAACTGCACGCGAGGTGCAGGGAGTAAAGTGAGTACTTCCAACTCAGTGAGTAATAAACATATACAACGGCTGAAAGTAAGAAATTCCGAAATATTACAATATAAAGCTATAATCAGCGATTCAGCACATAAAACGGTGGAACAACAACAATACCAGGACAAGTAAGACAAATAGGTATAAATGCATGAATGCAACTCAATGCACATGACCGCTGCGGTGTGCAGCCCGATCCACACTCAGTCCAGATATATATATGCATGCAAGCCACTCGGGCACAGTCAAATTGTTCATTTTTAGTTTCAGTTATTAGGAATTATAGAGCTAAGTGTTTAAACCTTTATTTATTTACTAAACATTTCGAGGCAGTGTCTAACTCAGGACTGATATCATGAAATATGCTAAGCATCATGGAAGCAGTGATAAGGATCCGTGAAGGATGCAAATGATAGGCACAAAGCCCCAAACATATTCATAAAATCCAAGTAGGATGATTACCAAATAATTTCTAGTCAAGAACACAGTACGAACATCAATCGGAACGGACTAGGTCACAATCGACCCCGCACTCGTCATAGAGTACGTGTCTCGCCTCAATATAGCGTCACAATGTGATATACCGGGGTTTCAAACCCTCAGGTCATCATCTACATCTATTACTCACCTCTAGCCGGCCGAAGACTAGCTCACAATGCCCTTTCCTCTCGAATCGACCTCCTCGTGCGTCGAATCTGGCCAAAACCACAACGAATACGTTACAATGTGCCAAAGAAACATAACCCAATCGAAAAGACTCGAGAAATATCGAAAATCGCAAAATTAGCAAAACCCGAGCCCCGGGCCCACTTCTCGAAATCCAGAAAACTTTACATCAAAACGATCCTTATCTCGCCACGAGTCTATACATATCAAACTCACAAGAATCGGAGTCTGTTTGACCCCTCAAATTATCAATTTAAGCTCTCTTAAGTTTCAAGCCCTAACCTCCATTTTTAGCATTTAATCCCTTAAATTTCAGTGTTCAATCCATGATTTTACACTATATAAACATAATCCGAGTCCAATAGTTCATACCTGATGAAGCCCCTTCGATTTCTCTTCAAAATCGCCCAAGAAACCGCCTAAGCCGAAGTCCAAAATATTTTTCTTCTCTTTCAAATTCGTGAACCACTGTTCACTTAAACCCAGACCGTTTTTCCGCTTCTGCGGTTAATATGTCGCACCTGCGGTCACCGCGTATGCGACCAAACGATCGCTTCTGCGATCTCACTTAAATTCTTATGCGGTCTAGAACCGCTTCTGCGGTCGCCGCATTTGCGGATCCACGTCCGCTTCTGCAGAAAACCCTGGTCCCTCAAGGACCGCTTCTGCGACCAATACGCCGCAGCTGCGGAACCGCTTATGCGGTCCCTTTTCCACAGATGCGGAAATGATAGAACCAGCAAACTTCAAACATGCAACAAACTCTGAATTCTCCGTTTAATCACCCGAATTCACCCCGAGGCCCCCGGGACCTCAACCAATAGCACATACATGATCTATTACCTTATTCAAACTCGCTCGAACTATCAAAACACTATCGTTAACATCAAAATCCTCAATTATCCTCAAATCAAAGCCTAAGTTTCTTAAAAACTTCCGAATTATGCATTCGACCAAAAACCCGACCAAAACACCTCCGAATGACCTAAAATTTTGCACACATATCCAAAATCACCTAATGGAGCTACTAAAACTCTAGGAATTCCATTCCGACCCTCGGATCAAAATCTCACCTATCCACCGGAATTCGCCAAAATGCCAACTTTGCCAGTTCAAGCCTAATTCTATTCCGGACCTCCAAAATCACTTCCGATCGCACTCCTAAGTCACAAATCACCTCCCGAAGCTAACCGAATCACCGGAATTCACATCCGAGCCTTCTAACTAATAAGTCAACGTCCGGTTGACCTTTCCAACTTAAGCCTTCCTTAAAGAGACTAAGTGTCTCACTTCCTATCCAAACCAATTCAATTCAACTATAACTCACTCGTTGCGGATAATGAAACATGAAGAAGCAGTAAATGGGGGAAACGAGGCTGTAATACATGAGACGACAGGTCGGGTCGTCACTTCCTCCCCAACTTAAACCAACGCTCGTCCTCGAGCATACCCAGAGTTGTCCTAGAAGCTAACCAACAGCTGAATAACTTTACCAAGCATATACCCGGGGTGATCTCACGTCACCCTATCTCATATAGGTCCGACAACACAATATAGCCGAAATCTCACAGTCCATTTAATCCATAAACCATAGAACCACATTGCACTTTCCGAAATCATACACAATATCAGAACCTCACATCTATACCCAGAATAAACCCGAACCAGCTGTAATAACCCATACTTGCAACCTCAGGTGAAGTCATATGATATACCACATAATCCAAACACTCGAAACGATAGCCTCTATTTACAGCAGTTGCCTATAATAACCAAATACCGATAGAAAACCTTTTATTAGCTAAACTCTTATTCCAACACTTCCATATACTGCCAACAACAAATGAAACACGCGATAAACCGTAACCATTCCTCAGATCAACCATTCATGAAGCCACTTCCCTTTGACTAATATCACAACAGATTTCCGGGCCATACCTTGATATTATGTCTCTAACAAGCTGCAATCAATTCTGTTCGTATTCATTAATGACTCTAAGGATCACCTCGAATCCAACACACCACTCTGGTGATATGATACCTCAATACAGGCCTAAGCCACAACTTGCATAATACGCGTACCAACAAGAAACGACCTGAATATACTCAAATCATGAAAATAACTCAAACCAAAAGAGCTGTACTTCAAGCTCTTCAGTATCATCACAACACAAGGCTGAGACCCCGTCTCACATCATAGAAATAGAACACCTGAATCTACCCTGAAAGGTCATAACTCAACGCAGCCTCGCTACAATGCGCGATCCTATCCAAACACTGTACACATGGAGCACCTCAAGACACTGTGATCAAAATTAGACAGCCACACACAATTTGATGTCTGAAACCAAGGCAATTCATTGCACCCACGGTGAAATAAACAACATACGACACGCCACCTGATAGGTCATAACCCACACTCCATTTACCGAGCAACATCCGATTACTCTTCCCGCTCGACTTCCACTATGAATCCCCAATAGAACTGCACCACATGTGCCCATAACGAACAAGTCATAACGCCTCACACACAGAAAAACAACTCATAGATCTCCCCAGATCACTAACAAGCTCAATAACGATCAAATCAACCTACCCCTCAACAACACAACTCAAGACCAACCAAGCTAACTCAAGCCAAAAACATAGCCACATCGGCCTGCCAACGAACTCAATACCAAGAAGCCTGAAGCTGCTCCTTCCACTACTATAACTCTTGCCAGAGCCGTACGATACGGTACCCGGCCATAATAGATGCAACAAGAACCGCCCGGGTAAGGGAAATAGTCTGATCGTGGGTAGAAGGGTCANACAACATCCGGTGCCGCGAACGCTGGCGGTCACCTTGCTCAGCTACAATAACAATACCTTCAATCCGCTAATAACCCGCTACCGGGTGAACGATACTTGCAACTGCACGCGAGGTGCAGGGAGTAAAGTGAGTACTTCCAACTCAGTGAGTAATAAACATATATAATGGCTGAAAGTAAGAAATTCCGAAATATTACAATATAAAGCTATAATCAGCGATTCAGAACATAAAACGGTGGAACAACAACAATACCAGGACAAGTAAGAAAAATAGGTATAAATGCATGAATGCAATGCAATGCACATGACCGCTGCGGCGTGCAGCCCGATCCATTTGAGTACCCTCGCTCACTGTGGGGGTTCAGACTCCGGAGGGGCTCTTACAGCCCAAGCGCAATATCATCGTAGCATTCGCTGCGGCGTGCATCCCGATCCACACTCAGTCCAGATATATATATGCATGCAAGCCACTCGGGCACAGTCAAATTGTTCATTTTTAGTTTCAGTTATTAGGAATTATAGAGCTAAGTGTTTAAACCTTTATTTATTTACTAAACATTTCGAGGCAGTGTCTAACTCAGGACTGATATCATGAAATATGCTAAGCATCATGGAAGCAGTGATAAGGATCCGTGAAGGATGCAAATGATAGGCACAAAGCCCCAAACATATTCATAAAATCCAAGTAGGATGATTACCAAATAATTTCTAGTCAAGAACACAGTACGAACATCAATCGGAACGGACTAGGTCACAATCGACCCCGCACTCGTCATAGAGTACGTGTCTCGCCTCAATATAGCGTCACAATGTGATATACCGGGGTTTCAAACCCTCAGGTCATCATCTACATCTATTACTCACCTCTAGCCGGCCGAAGACTAGCTCACAATGCCCTTTCCTCTCGAATCGACCTCCTCGTGCGTCGAATCTGGCCAAAACCACAATGAATACGTTACAATGTGCCAAAGAAACATAACCCAATCGAAAAGACTCGAGAAATATCAAAAATCGCGAAATTAGCAAAACCCGAGCCCCGGGCCCACTTCTCGAAATCCAGAAAACTTTACATCAAAACGATCCTTATCTCACCACGAGTCTATACATATCAAACTCACAAGAATCGGAGTCTGTTTGACCCCTCAAATTATCAATTTAAGCTCTCTTAAGTTTCAAGCCCTAACCTCCATTTTTAGCATTTAATCCCTTAAATTTCAATGTTCAATCCATGATTTTACACTATATAAACATAATCCGAGTCCAATAGTTCATACCTGATGAAGCCCCTTCGATTTCTCTTCAAAATCGCCCAAGAAACCGCCTAAGCCGAAGTCCAAAATATTTTTCTTCTCTTTCAAATTTGTGAACCACTGTTCACTTAAACCCAGACCGTTTTTCCGCTTCTGCGGTTAATATGCCGCACCTGCGGTTACCGCGTATGCGACCAAACGATCGCTTCTGCGATCTCACTTAAATTCCCCCGGACCGCTTATGCGGTCTAGAACCGCTTCTGCGGTAGCGGCATTTGCGGATCCACGTCCGCTTCTGCGAAAAACCCTGGTCCCTCAAGGACCGCTTCTGCGACCAATACGCCGCATCTGCGTAGCCGCTTATGCGGTCCCTTTTCCGCAGATGCGGAAATGACAGAACCAACAAACTTCAAACACGCAACAAACTCCGAATTCTCCGTTTAACCACCCGAATTCACCCAGAGGCCCCCGGGACCTCAACCAAAAGCACATACATGATCTATTACCTTATTCAAACTCGTTCGAACCATCAAAACACTATCGTTAACATCAAAATCCTCAATTATCCTCAAATCAAAGCCTAAGTTTCTTAAAAACTTCCGAATTACGCATTCGATCAAAAACCCGACCAAAACACCTCCGAATGACCTGAAATTTTGCACACATATCCAAGATCACCTAACGGAGCTACTGCAACTCTCGGAATTCCATTCTGACCCTCGAATCAAAATCTCACCTATCCACCGGAATTCGCCAAAATGCCAACTTTGCCAATTCAAGCCTTATTCTACTCCGGACCTCCAAAATCACTTCCGATCGCACTCCTAAGTCACAAATCACCTCCCGAAGCTAACCGAATCACCGGAATTCACATTCGAGCCTTCTAACTAATAAGTCAACGTCCGGTTGACCTTTCCAACTTAAGCCTTCCTTAAAGAGACTAAGTGTCTCACTTCCTATCCAAACCAATTCAATTCAACTATAACTCACTCGTTGCTGATAATGAAACATGAAGAAGCAGTAAATGGGGGAAACAGGGCTGTAATACATGAGACGACGGGTCGGGTCGTCACACTTCCCAAGGTGAAGTCTTGCCCTACTCCTTCACCATGACACAATTCTGTTCCAACAATGTTGTTGATTATCAAGCATTAATACTTGGGCTTGAAATGGCCGTTAATATGAAGCAATTGCAATTGTAACTCTTTGGTGACTCCTAGTTAGTGGTCAATCAGCTTTTAGGTAGTTACGAGGTCAAGAATCCTGAACTACGCCCATATCATAATTACGTTAAAAAATTAATGGAGTGGCTCGGTGATGTGACTATTCAGCATGTGCCAAGGAAAAAAAAAAGATGGCTGATGCTTTAGCTGCCCTAGCTTCATCGTTAACCCTGCCTGATCAAGCGCAAGTTACTATCTGCCAAAAATGGGTACTACCACCGCCAAATGAGGCTTAAGGTGAAGAAAATGAACTCAAGCATCTTGTCGCTGTTTCTGGAGTTGAGAAAGTAGAATGGCGACAACCCATTATCGACTACTTATGCTATGGGGTACTTTCAGAAAATCCAAGGAGAAGGACTGAAATCCATCGTCGTGCACCTCGCTTCCTTTACTACAAAGATACTCTATACAGAAGGTCATCCAAGGGAGTACTCTTGCGATGCTTAGGGGAAGAAGAAGCACTCCAAGCTTTGCAAGAGGCACATTCTGGGGTATGTGGGTCACACCAATCTGGAACAAAGCTCCACTTCTATATAAAAAGGATGGAATATTATTGGCCAACGATGGTAAAGATTGTTTGGACTACGCTCGAAGATGACAGGCTTGTCAATTCCATGCAAATTTTATTCATCAACCTCCTGAAGTGTTGCACCCGACTGTTGCATCCTGGCCGTTTGACGTTTGGGGATTGGATGTTGTTGGACCATTGCCAAAGTTCTCTGGTGGGCACCTATACATCTTGGCTGCAAATGACTACTTCTCAAAATGGGCTAAAGCTGTTGCTCTTAAGGAGGCAAATAAGGAAAATGTTGCAAGTTTCATCCGAGTAAACATAATCTATCGCTTTGGCGTTCCTCGTTACATAATAGCGGATAATGGAAAGCCATTCAATAATAGGTTGATGAACAAGATTTGTGATCTCTTTGGCTTCAAGCAACGTAACTCTTCGATGTACAATGCTGCCGCCAATGGTCTAGCTGAGGCATTCAACAAAACTCTATGCAACTTGTTAAAGAAAGTCATCTCCAAATCTAAATGAGATTGGAATGACCGTATGGAAGAAGCTCTATGGGCATATATGACAACTCACCACACGCCAACATAAGCGACTCCTTATTCACTCGTTTATGGAGTCGAAGCCATCTTGCCACTCGAGCGTCAAGTACCTTCATTACGACTGGCTATTCAAGAAGGGATCACTGATGAAGAAAATGCGCGACTTCGATTAGCAGAGTTGGAGGCTCTTGATGAGAAGATGTTTGAAGCTCAACAGAGTCTTGAATGTTATCAAGAGAAGACCAATCCCGCCCCATTGGTGTCGAGTCCGTTGTGAGAGGCGCTTAAAAGGCCGTTAAGGCATTAGACTCATGGGTGAACCCACAGGGGAGGGGAGAAGCTCGATAGTCTCGCGCCTTCAATAAAAGAGTTCGCCCGAGATCCTTTCAAGTAGGACATCAAGTCCTTGCTATACGAAGAGCCATTATTACTTCTCATAAACCTGTAGGGAAGTTCACTTCAAAATGGGATTAGCCATATGTCGTACAAGAAGCTTACTCAAGTGGGGATTACAAGCTGGTTGATGCAGATGGTATGAGCATCGGCCCTATCAATGGCAAGTTTTTAAAGAAGTATTATCCTTGAAGTGCCACGCTCCTCGACGTATGAGCCTAAACTACAAGTCATGACGCTCCTTGACGCACGAGCCTAAACTGCATGTTCCTACACTCCTGGCCCGCATGAGTCTAAACTGTGTACGGCCCACACAAAAAAAAAGAAAAAAAAAAGAAGAGAAAAAAATTCCGCTAGGTTGAAAACCTCGAAAGAGGTGGCCTAGGAAAAAGTTAGGACATAAAGAAATAAAAAAAATTTTAAAAAAAATTAAACAAGAAAAAAAAATCACCCATTCTGAACTACGGTATGACTTGATCCTCTTCACGAGGCACGTAGGCAGCTTAGAGTTTCATTCTGAGTTTAGTCGCATAAGTTCAAAAGATACATAATCCCCCAGTCATTGTCCGAATGAAGTACGAGGGAATGTAATCCATTCAATCGGCACTTGAAAATCGAGCTGAGATACCATTCATCTGTTAAACTTTGCGTCCGATTTGATTTAAAGGGGGTAAATTGGTGTCTTCAATAAAATGATTAATATCTTTTAGGAGGCTGCCAAGCATTTGCATTGAAGTCCGGGGATTCGCTATGCCTTCATGTTCGCCAAACCTTCAAGTTTTTTTTTTGGTGAAGCCTTCATGTTGTTTCAAATTCAGCGAGACTTGAACCCAAGATATTTGATGAGAATGAATCTTTTGAAGTTTTACTTGGCAATTAAAAAAGTTCTTGCGATCTCGAGGCTTCCACATCAAGATAAAAAAATTTTGGTGAAGTCGCGCTAATTTGGGATTGTCGACATATCAGAAACCAAAGTCGACCTCGAAATATCATCTGAAACTATCATTAAGGCATTAAATTTTACATTTTGGATATGTTTTAGATTTTGAAGTTTAGTTTCCGAAAAATCAGTTCGTGATTTCAATATACCCACATCAAGATATAATTTGTTTGGTGAAACTACGCAAATCTGAAACTATCAAAGTGTGAGAATTTAAAGTTAGTTCAAAATAATATCTGGGATGATTCTCAAAGTGTTTGATTCTGAGTTTTGGGTATGTCTTAGATTTTGAAGTTTGTTTCAATGAAATCAAACGGTTCATAATTTTGACTTTTCTACACCAAGATATGATTTTTTTGGTGAGACTGCGCAGATATGAAATTTTCTACGTGGTGGAATCTAAAGTTGGTTTCAAAATATTATCTGAGTCGATTCTGAAGGTGTTTCATTCTAAGTTTTGGATATATTTTAGATATTGAAGTCTAATTTTCGAAAAATCAAACGGTTCGTTATTTGGACTCTCCCACGACAAGATATGAATCTTTTGTTACAAGCGCGTAAAGCTGAAAATTATGCGACTAAGATAAAATTCGGACAATGTAAAGCAAAAGAGAAGCTGAAATATTTAAGCCCTTGAAGTCTTGAAGTCCGTCGGTCTTCAAGTTGAAGTATTTAAGTCTACTAATTTTTCAAGTTGAATTTTAAAAGTCAACCACTCTTCAAGTTGAAGTCTGCAAAGTCAGCCAAATCTTCAAAGTTTTCCAAGTGTTCAAGTCGGTGTCGTCAAGTCGATGTCGTCTTCGAGTTGAAGCTTTATAACTTTCCAATCTTAAGGTGGACATGTAAGTCCCTTTGTACCTTGAGTTGGCCTCTTCACCGAGGCACGTAGGCAGCTTAGAGTTTCATTCTGAGTTTAGTCGCATAAGTTCAAAAGATACATAATCCCCCAATGATTGTCCGAATGAAGTACGAGGGAATGTAATCCATTCAATCGACACTTGAAAATCGAGCTGAGATACCATTCTTTTGTTAAACTTTGCGTCCAATTTTGATTTAAAGGGGGTAAATTGGTGTCTTCAATAAAATGATTAATATCTATTAGGAGGCTTCCAAGCATTTGCATTGAAGTCCGGGGATTCGCTATGCCTTCATGTTCGCCAAACCTTCAAGTTTTTTTTTTTGGTGAAGCCTTCACGTTGTTTCAAATTCAGCGAGACTTGAACCCAAGATATTTGATGAGAATGAATCTTTTGAAGTTTTACTTGGCAATTAAAAAAGTTCTAGCGATCTCGAGGCTTCCACATCGAGATACAAAAATTTTGGTGAAGTCGCGCTAATTTGGGATTGTCGACATATCAGAAACCAAAGTTGACTTCGAAATATCATCTGAAACTATCCTTAAGGCATTAAATTTTACATCTTGGATATGTTTTAGATTTTGAAGTTTAGTTTCCAAGAAATCAAGCGGTTCGTGATTTCAACATCCCACATCAAGATACAATTTGTTTGGTGAAACTGCGCAAATCTGAAACTATCAAAGTGTGAGAATTTAAAGTTAGTTCAAAATAATATCTGGGATGATTCTCAAAGTGTTTGACTCTGAATTTTGAGTATGTCTTAGATTTTGAAGTCTGTTTCTATGAAATCAAACGGTTCATAATTTTGACTTTTCTACTCCAAGATTTGATTTTTTTGGTGAGACTGCGCAGATATGAAATTTTCTACGTGGTGGAATCTAAAGTTGCTTTCAAAATATTATCTGAGTCGATTCTGAAGGTGTTTGATTCTATGTTTTGGATGTATTTTAGATATTGAAGTCTAATTTTTGAAAAATCAAACGATTCGTTATTTGGACTCTCCCACGACAAGATATGAATCTTTTGTTACAAGCGCGTATAGCTGAAAATTATGCGACTAAGATAAAATTCGGACAATGTAAAGCAAAAGAGAAGCTGAAATATAAAAGCCCTTGAAGTCTCCAATTTGAAGTCTTCAAGTCCGTCGGTCTTCAAGTTGAAGTATTTAAGTCTACTAATTTTCAAGTTGAATTTTAAAAGTCAACCACTCTTCGAGTTGAAGTCTGCAAAGTCAGCCAAATCTTCAAAGTTTTCCAAGTGTTCAAGTCGGTGTCGTCAAGTCGATGTCGTCTTCGAGTTGAAGCTTTATAACTTTTCAATCTTAAGGTGGACATATAAGTCCCTTTGTACCTTGAGTTGGCCTCTTCGTGGGTTTGTCCTTAAAAGGAACTATAATTTTCATTGAGAGTAGACTCTCTTCGATCGTCGGGGCACATTGAGAGTATTCTCTCCGATAGTCTGTTCATTTTGAGAGTAATCTCTCCGGTAGTCGAGCCACATTGAGAGTAATCTCTCCGGTAGTCGGGTCATTTGAGAGTAATCTCTCCGGTAGTCAGGCCACATTGAAAGTAATCTCTCCGATAGTTGGGTCACATTGAGAGTAATCTCTCCGATAGTCGGGCCACATTGAGAGTAATCTCTCCGATTGTCGGGCCACATTGAGAATAATCTCTCCGATAGTCGGGTCATTCTGAGAGTAATCTCTGGTGTCGGGCCACATTGAGAGTAATCTCTCCGGTGTTGGGCCACATTGAGAGTAATCTCTCCGATAGTCGAGCCACATTGAGAGTAATCTCTCCGATATTCGGGCAAGGATGAGTACTCATTCCCTCACACCCTATGATGGTCTTCTTCATGCATGGATCATCTTGTTAAACAAGAACAAATCCTTCTTGTTTCACCTACAAAAAAAGGAAAATAGAATAAAGAAAGCACAAGAAAATAAGAAGAAATTACCTTCACGTTAATGCTTCCAAATCGTCAAAAATGGACTCAGAGTGGTTTGCAAACGATGAAAGTAAAACTAATAGAATAAAAGGTATTGTATTTATAGAAGTAATAAGGCAGTTCTTGGAGGTGAATTGCCGAGATGGGCCACAATAAGTCTTGATTTTAGTTTCCTACTGAGATATGGAGATGCACTGGCGCTACAACTTATTTTAAAATAATAGTTTGCATGGTTTTGTCTTTGTCCTTATTCAAAGATAAATGGTTATTACATTGTTCAGGTAATTGATTGGGTATATATGTAACAAATTACATGGGTAGTACTCTGCATTCTACTCTGGCATGCGATAAATTTGACAAGTTAGCAATACTTTGTGACCCGTTTTCGGTTACAAAAAGCCTATACCTAAATAAGTCTTGAAGTAGAGGGCATTTATAAGCATATAGAATTTATCGGATCTAAATTAAGTAAAATAAATTGGACCATTTTTTAAATATATTAGTCCAAATAAATATTTGGGCTAATACAATTGGATTAGTTATATAAGTCCAATTTAATTGGGCTACAAGCGATGAGCCCACTTCATTTGGCCCAAGATGGCATCTTCCTAGAGGCGCAATGCCACGTGTCGAATGACGTGGCATGACACGTCAAATGGAAGAGCCAATATGACCACGCCATGTGTCAAAATGACAAGGCATGCCAAGTCACATAAAAAGGCTAATAAAACCGCGCCACGTGTGCAAATGATGTGTCCTGGCCAATCAAATGCGGTCATGTCACACTTCAATTTGATTGGTCGGAAAGAGTTTATTCTTATCATAACTCCTCCCTCCCACAACTATAAATAGTGGTCTTCGTAACCCAGAAAATACACCAAAAGTTATAACAAGAAGCAAGAAAGAGCTCGTGGATCAAACATTGCAAATTCTTCCACAAGTTTCAAGCTTCAAGTTCAAGTTCAAGAAATCAAGTTCAAGCTCAAGAACGAAGAACAAATCAAGATTCAAGGAGTACAAGTTCAAATCAAAGTTCGTGCTTGTTGAATTCAACATCATCGTTCGTGGCAACAAATACATACTAAAGATCAAGCTCAAAGGCCCGTAAATTTATTTACTATTAAAAAGAAGAATCAGAGGATTCATAGAGATTGTAACACTCAAATATTCGAAATAAAATACTACGATTGTTGCAATATTTTTCGGTCTTGATTTTATTTCTCGACGCAAATTTATTGTCTACACCTCTCACCAAGATTCATCCACATTTTTGCTCTTAGTGTGCTTTATAGGCAAATATCAATTCTAGTAAGTATTTCATCCTTTTAGTGAAAGCTCTACGCGATGTGTCAGTCCTTTTCAACGTTGACGCTTTTGTTCCGTTTTGCTACCGGGGTGGGGCCGTGGGGGAAACTAATTAAAGTAGGTAAAAATTAATTAGACCCATGTTTTCATGCCTACCGCCAATCAAGCTCTGTTTTTTTTTTCTTTATATTGACATGAACCTCAAGATTGTGGGGCTCTCTTTTGCTGCTAATGAAATTTGTTTTTTTATTTTCCAATTCCTACCAAATATAGATATGCCACTAAAGTATAAATGGGGGCTTGGTTAACAAGGAAAAATCACATACCGTATTTTTTTAAATTCCTTTTCTTATATTTAGTTGGGTATAAGCGGAGGCGGCCGGATTCATGATTTGAATTCTATAGGTTTAACCTTTAAAAGAATTTAATATTGAACCTATTATATTTTTAAAGTTATTGGTTTATATCAACTATTTATTCCTGTAGGCATTTAAAATTTATTAGAATTAAATCCGTAAAATAATTTGGACTATATTTAAATTCAAGATATATTAGTTCAAATAAATTTATTGGGCTAATATAATTGGATTAGTTACATAAGTTCAACATATATGGATTAAATAAATAAGTCTTAATCCATTGGGCTAGCCCATTTAATTGGGCTAAAGTGATGAGCCCACTTCATTAAGCCCAAGATGTCATCTTCCTAGAGGCCAGTTTGGTGCCACGTGTCAAATGACGTGGCACGCCAAGTCAAGCGAAAGAGCCAATAAGATCATGCCACGTGTCAAAATGACAAGGCATGTCAAGTCACATTAGAAGGCCAATGAAGCCGCACCACGTGTGCAAGTGACATGTTCTGGCCAATCAAATGCGGCCATGTCACACTTTAATTTGATTGGTCGGAAAGAGTTTGTTCGTATCACAACTCTTCCATCCCACAACTATAAATAAGGGTCTTCATAACCCAGAAAAGACACCAGAAGTTATAACAAGAAGCAAGAAAGAGCTCGTGGATCAAACGCTGTAAATTCCTCTACAAATTTCAAGCTTCAAGCAATCTTCAAGCAATCAAGTTCAAGCTCAAGAATGAAGAACAAATCAAGTTCGGGCTCAAGAACGAGGAACAAATCAAGTTCAAGTTCAAGCAATCAAACTCAAGATCAAGAACAAAGTCAAATTAAATACAAGGCATTCAAGATCAAGGCTATTTGTTCGTGATACAATTCGTGGCAACAATCAAAGTGTTCGCGACGGATAAATCAAATTCAAATTCAAGATCAAGCTAAAAAGCCCTTGAATTATATTGAAAAAGTAGAATCAAAGGAATAATAGAGATTGTAACACTCAAATTACTTGAAATCAAATAACTATTATCATAATATTTTTCAGTCTTAATTTTATTTTCTTGACGTAATTTACTGTCTACAAATTCTGGCACGCCCAGTGGGACAATCTCTACCTCTCATCTCAACTTTTCAATCACCAAAGTTCAAGAACATTGAAATGGCTTCAAAGAAAATCAACTCAAGTTCAACTTCCACCAAGGCTGCTAATTCCAGGTTCTATGCTGATATGGAAAATATACTCAAAGTTACCTTTGGTTGCTTTGGACCAGTTACGAGGAGCAAAGCGAGCTCGTTAGGACAACAAGCACCCCAAGTGCCATCCGCATCTACCCTTGTTTTCGGATCTTCATCCTCAAAAGGAGCAAGATCTTCCACAGACGCATCCGAAGGAGGAAGCGATGTTGCTGAAAAGATCAAGAAAACTCTTGCTCTACTTGACCTCTCCGGATCCAAGCACTCTGCTGTGAAGGAAGATGACGATGCTTCAAGTGATGGATCCTCCCCACTTACAACACATAGCAGGAGCCAATCAAGGATCAATCTGTGTGGCAATCCATGCTACTCTCCATCATCCACAACAATCATGCAAGCCATGGTGACAAACACTTCATCTGTGGAGGAGCAGTTGGCAAACTTGACGGCAATCGCTGGCTTGACCAAATGTATGCAAAATCAAGAGGCTAGAATTGACAAGCTAACAGGCAGGGTGGGAATCTTGATCGAAGAAGAATCTACCCATGCACCCGTCAAACTCCCAGAAGTTCAAGAGATTGATCCTCCCCCACGACAAGTTGCATCCACTAAGGAAATTCAGTCTCTTTGGAAGGGATGATTCCGATCAATCAACTAAAGGAGTCCATTGAAGGGACTATAAAAAACAAATATGAAGTCGCTTCCAAGTCCTCCTTTACCTACGCAAAGCCGTACACTTCAAAGATCGATTTGTTGAAAATGCCTGTTGGCTATCAACCTCTAAAATTTCAACAGTTTTATGGCGAAGGCAATCCAAAGCAACATGTGGTGCACTTCGTTGAGACATGCAACAATGCTGGGACTTATGGAGATTACCTCGTCAAGCAGTTTGTGCGCTCATTAAAAGGAAATACTTTTGATTGGTACACGAACCTCGAGGTTGGATCTGTTGATAGCTAGGATCAACTAGATCAAGAATTCTTCAATCGCTTTTATAGCACGAGACGTAACTGTGAGTATGATAGAACTTACGAATACTCATCAACGAAAGGGTGAATCAGTTATCGATTTTATCAATCGTTGGAGAAATGCAAGCCTCAACTGCAAAGACAGGCTTAGTGAAGCTTCGGGCATAGAGATGTGCATCCAAGGCATGCACTGGGGACTACGCTATATCTTGCAAGGTATCAAGCCTGGCACATTTAAAGAACTTGTGACTCGTGCCCATGACATGGAGTTGAGCATGGCCTCCGCTGGAAATGAAAGGTTGCCTATCTATGAGCCTCACAAAGGGAACGACAAGCAAGAAGTCAGGAAATGGAGAAAATTTGTACCCAAATCTGAAAACAAAGAAGCCATGAAAGTCAACACATCACATGTGAAGTTCACAACGAAGGTGAGCAAGAAGCAAAGTATGAAATCCACTTCTTTTCAAGATAGGCCTAGTGGAAAGTTGACTCTAAAAGAAATGCAAGAGAAAGAGTACCCATTTTTGGATTCTGATGTGCCAGCTATTTTTGAAGAACTCCTCGAGCTAAATCTCATTGAGCTTCCAAAGATGAAGCGACCAAATGAAGCTGGGAAAACAAATGACCCAAATTACTGCAAATACCATCGACTTGTGAGCCACCCTCTAGAGAAGTGCTTTGTCTTCAAGGACAAAGTCATGGACGTGGCTCGCAAAAAGAAGATCGTGCTTGAAGATGAGAAAGCAAGCGCAAATCAAGTCTCTATCACCGTTGGCTCATTCAGTCCGGATGAATTATGTGGCTTTAAAGAAAGTAAAGATGAAGAATTACTGGAGAACGACAAAGCTGAAATCAATCAACCTGATGATGATGAAGGTTGGACGTTGGTGACTCGTTGTAGGCACCACAAAATCAGCCCACGAAAAGAATCAATAGAACAACCAACAAGGAAAATGATGGTGAAAAGACCAAGGAGATGGAATTCAGTTAAATATTTGAAGAAAGCAAAAGTGGAGGTGCACCATCCTCAAAAGACACGACATCCAGTGGCCTTGGAGGAGTTCTTACCAAGTTGGTTCCGCATAAAGATTTCTCGTGAGGGCATTGATGCCTCTTGTTGCCATGTTGACAAAGGGGAAGTAAAGAGTGATGACCTACCGTTGGCACCATCTTCGGAAAAGTTCATCGAGTCCACTCCTCAAGAAGTTAATGCTTGTGAGGAAAAGTTCACGTTCACAAATGACGATCTTCTGCTAGGTGACACTCTTCATAACCGCCCATTGTTGATGGAGGATCCTCATTGAACATTTTGCCAATTTGCACTGTGAAAGAACTTGGTATTCCCTTGAACGAACTCTCAGAAAGTCGTGTGATGATCCAAGGATTCAACCAAGGGGGGCAAAGAGCCATAGGCGTGATCAGGCTGTAAATCACCATTGAAGATATGCAATCAAGTGCATGGTTACATGTGATCGATGCAAATACTTCATACAATGTCTTGCTTGGAAGGCCTTGGATACATGAGAATAAAGTAGTTCCATCTACCTACCATCAATGTTTAAAATACTACGAGGGTGAGGTCGAGAAGAAAATAGTTGCTGATGATGAACCATTCACCGAGGCTGAGTCACACTTCGCCGATGTAAAGTTCTACTTGAAGAACCATGTTGTGAAGGAGCTAAAAGCTGATGATGGCAGGAAAAGCAAGAATGACGAGCCCACAACTAAAAGACCAGAGGTGACTACTGGTGAAGCCAAAGCTGTTATTGAGAAGGTACAACCTAACGCGAATAAATCTTATAGAGGGAATATTACGTCTTATGGCAAGAAAGTAAGTCACGCGCTCCAATATGTCCCTAAAAGGAAGAAAGATGAAGGTGAATCATCTAATCTCCAAATTAACATGCTAAAAGAGTTAACTCTTCCGGTAAAACGAATTGAGGTAGTAAAGTTGTCCTCAAAGCCACTTGCAAGGTTTGTGGCCCAAAATTGTTTGTAGAATGTGGCACTCCCTACAAAGCGAACAGATGAAGGTTTTGATCCTAACGCTTACAGGCTATTTGCAAAAGCTGGATACAATCCTAATGAGCCGTCAAAGTTAGGGAAGCTACCATCAGAAGCTGCAACGAGACAACCACGTGAGTTTGGGATACAAGCAACCATCACCAGTGCGCATCTCTATAAGAAGCACGAGAAGCAATTATATCACTGTAGAAGATGAATCAGCCGCTTCTAACAAGCCCTCTGTCTTTGATCGACTTGGAAAATCACTTGTGAGGACCTCCGTGTTTGAAAGATTAGGTCCATTAAAGAAGGGGAACAAGTTCCAGAGAAATTTTCAAAGCATAAGAACACCCGCTTCACGCAAAATCCAGAAGATCTCCAAGAATTTCCAAAGTTTGGTTCCTTCTAAAATGAGGCGACAAACAAAACTTGTGGTTTCATGTAAAGAAGTACTGAAGGTAAAGCCATATACTGTGGTCTACACTAAGGAACGTGACAAAGATGAAGAAAGTATGGGTTCTTCGTATCATGTTACTGTACAAGGCGAGAATGGTGTTCCATCTTCAATGGAGGATAATGCAGAATTGGAGGATGTTTCACCGTGTTATCACATATCCTTCAACGATGGGGACCCTCAAGAAGATGAAGATGCGAAAGATACTCCACCTGAACTTGAAGAAGGAGTGAAGACAACAGTTGATGCCTTAAAAGAAGTTAACCTTGGCACTAATGAAGAACCAAGACCCACATAACTACGTGCATTACTAGAAGTTGATGAAGAGAGCACTTATATTGAGTAACTCAAGGAGTTCAGGGATGTCTTTGCTTGGAGTTACAAAGAGATGCCTGGCTTGGACCCGAAAGTAGCAGTCCATCACCTTGTAGTCAAAAATGGCGCTCGCCCTGTTAAACAAGCTTAAAGGCGCTTTAGGCCGGACTTGGTTCCCTCGATTGAAACCGAAGTTAACAAACTCATTGAAGCTAGCTTTATTCGTGATGTTAAATAACCAACATGGGTTTCAAGTATTGTCCCTGTAAGGAAGAAAATGGCCAAATTCGAGTGTGCGTTGACTTTAGGGATCTTAACAATGCATGTCCGAAAGATGAATTCCTGCTTCCCATTCCAGAACTGATGGTCGATGCTACTATTGGGTACGGTAATGTCATTTATGGACGGTTCATCAGGCTATAACCAAATCCGCATGGCGCCAAAAGATGAGGAGCTTACTGCATTCCGTACCCCCAAAGGTATTTATTGCTACAAGGTAATGCCTTTTGGCTTGAAGAACGCTAGTGCTACTTACCAAAGGGCTATGCAGAATATCTTTGATGACCTTCTCCACAAGAATGTCAAATGTTATGTGACGACTTGGTGGTAAAATCAAGAAAGAGGGGCGACCACTTAAAAGACTTGAGAATGGTGTTTGAGTTGCTCCGTAGGTACCAACTTAGGATGAATCCATTGAAATGCGCCTTTGAAGTTACTTCCGGAAAGTTCCTTGGTTTCATTGTCCAACATAGAGGGATCGAAATTGATCAAGCCAATGTGGATGCCATTTTGAAAATGCCCGAGCCCCGCAATATTCATGAATTGAAAAGTCTACAAGGGAAGCTAGCATACCTTAGAAGATTCATCTCTGTCACGACCCCGGTTCGCCCTCCGTGAACCATCGTGACGGCACCTAGTCTCTACGACTAGGTAAGCCAAAAATGCGGAAAATAAACCAAATTTGCGGAAGAAAAACAAGTTTAAACAGAGGTAGAGTAAATAAACAACGTCTAAGAGTGCCGCCTGGCATACACAACATTAATCTCTCAAAAACTAATACATGAATCCAAGACCCGGAAACCCATGAATCACAAGCTAAGAAATACTACATAGCTCTAACTCCAGAATATCTAACAAGAACTGAAATACAGAAGGGCTAATACTAAACAGTGTGAGCACGTGAGTTTTGCCACGCTTAAATTACTCCTATAAAATTCCTTAGAATTAGGATTTTTCTTTTATTATTTGAATTTTTGGAATTAATTGCATGATTTTGTGTCTTGCTTGCATTTTTGTGTGCATTTTAATTGATATAATTCCAAAAATACAAAATAGTGCGCATTTTAATATTACAAAAATAAAAAAAATAACAAAAATGGTTCTTTGCATTTCTACTTTCAATTTTTAGAATTTGTCTTAAGTTTACTTTTAAATTAGAAATTAGTTAATTTTGGAATTTTAATTAGTATAATTTTAGAGTCAATTTGGGTCTTTATTTTTAATCTTACATTTAATAAAATCAGAAAATTCAAAAAAAATAAATAAATAAAATACAAAAAAGAAAAGAAGAAAACAAATAAAAGAAAATGAAATAAAAGCAAAAGGGCTGGCAAATGTTTGGGCCAAATCCGGGTGAAACCAGCCCAATACCCTTCCAAATCGTTTCCAGACCAAGCCCAAATACAAAAATACCCGGTCCAGGTCCCCCATCCCCTAAAACGACGTCGTTTCGTCAACTGTAGATCTGGGTCGTCGATGTTAAGTGATCTAACGACTCGGAACTCGGGTGTCCTAGGTATAAAATTGTCGGATAAGCCTACCCCCCCCCAAGCCTTTCTCTCTCATTTCCTCTTCCTCGGAGACTCCCCCTGTTTCTCCGCCGTCTTCCGCCGTACGCCACCGGCCGGAAATCGCCTCCGCCGGCGGCGATTCTCCAATCTCTCCCAAAAATACACCATCGACTCGTCTTCCCCTCCTCTTTCCAACCCCCAAAACCATTTCCTTCAATTCATCACAAATCTCTTCGAATCTTAGATCGAAAATCCGGACCAAAATATTAACTCACCCAAATCCAACTAAATTTACACCCTATACTCTTCTGACCTCCCTCTACCCGAATCCCCACCTGGAATCCTTCAAATATTGACCAAGCCTCTCGAATTTCAGATCGAAAAGTGTCTAGAACCCTAATTTGTTTATGTTTGGGTATTTGTGATTCTGGGCTATAATCGCCTTTAATCGTGTGTTTTCTCGCGAAAACACATGATTAAAGACGGTTTTAATCCGAATCGTCCGAGAAATCTTGCCAGTATTCGAGTCCAAGTCAAAATATCGAGGTATTTCGTCTTTTCATCTTCTTTTCGTTCTCTTCCTAATTGTTATTTTTTACTCTCTTATTTTTTTCTTTTCTTTTTACTCAGAATTTCTTATTTTTATGTTGTTTGAATTAGGGTTTTGATTCAGGATTCTGTTTTGTTTGAATTTCGGGATTGTTACTGTTTATACGTAGTGTTAGTTTTACTTTGTTTATTTTGCTATTTTTAGATTGATGTTCAATTGGAATTGTTCGCTTTAATTGTTAGTGTACTGTTTCATTAGTTTAACGATGCTTTTAGCTTTAGGAATAATATTAATTAGAGTTGAAAGTCAGTTTTGATTAGCTAGATTGGTGAATTCAAATTGTGAGCTTCTGTGTAGTTATAGCTAATTAGTCTTTAGTTTGTAATTCATTAATCATGGTCTAATTAACAGGGCTTGGGGGTTAGTGAACATCAGTTGGTAATTTCAAATTAAATTCAAGGGTAATATAGACTTTTAGATGAAGGGGATATTGTAATAGTAGGGAATGGAACTCCCTAGAAGGTTCTAGATAGGGTTCAAAACAGACTTTCAGAAAGTTATTGGTGTAACTTGAGGAAAAAGTCAGAAATAAAAGGACTATTTGGGTAAAA
Organism: Nicotiana attenuata; assembly: GCF_001879085.1. Lineage (NCBI taxonomy): Eukaryota > Viridiplantae > Streptophyta > Magnoliopsida > Solanales > Solanaceae > Nicotiana > Nicotiana attenuata. The sequence goes on from NW_017672471.1 coordinate 157,736, forward strand.
CTGAAAATAAAAAGGGGGGAAAATGAGTGAATAAGTTCTAGAAGCTTCCTCCCCCTTTCCTGCCTATAAAAGGCAGCCCTCATGCCTCCTTTCACAAAGTTTTGAATCTCTAAAAAATTCCCCAAAAATTTCAGCCCCTAAAATTCCCCAAAAATTCCCCAAAGCTTTGAATACCTAACAAAATTCAAAATTCAAAACCAAATCAAATATTGTTAACTTGAAAATCTGAAGCTCTTTCCTATTAGATTAGATCATTTAGATCCTCAAAAAGCAAAAATCCAAAAAAAAAAAACTGTTCTATTAGAGTTTTAGGATTATTTCGATTTTGATTTGGCATCATTTCACTAAGGATTTGATTCCTGAAATGTTTTTGGAGATTCCTGGGGTATTTTCGAGTGTGTTTTGATTATATCAAGTTGATTTTGGCTATCTTCATTGGTGCTGCTCCTCTTGTGTTCATTTCTGGGTTGTTGTATCTGTTTTGAGTCGGAAATTGATTCAGCTGTCCTGGTTTCAACTGCTGCTTGTCTATTTCTACTGCTGACTCCTTTCCTTTTCCTTGCTCAACTCCAGGTACAACTTTAGACTCAAATGACATAGAAGTTTAGATCAACTTGTATCCATAGCATTTGAAGACTAAATGATGAAGAACTGCATGTTTTACATACGAATTGTCTGCTGTTATATTCATTTGGACAGTTACTTATTTGTATTAATTTGGACTGTTGGACTCTCGTTTTGGAATTATATGAATATCCTGATGATTAGAGTTAGATTTAAGTAGTATTAGTTTTGTCATCAAGTCGCATTTGAAGCTTAACATTTAGAACATGATTTTGGTTTAATAAGGTTAGTTTTAGTCTCATTAGTGGTATTAGAATACATTGTCCTGATTTGAGTTCAAAGCAAATAGATATACTCCCCTCTAAATAACGCATATCATGTTTGCCATGCTGAAAAGGTCAGAAATGAGTATTAGTGGCTCTGTCTAATTTCCAACCCATGATTAAGCTTGTTTAAGGCGTATTAATTAAATTAAATAGTCGTTAAATTCCAGGTTAGCAAAGTAACTATCCATGCATGATTTTGGTTTAACGAATGGTTAGTATTTGAGTTGAATCAATTGTGCATCTGTTTACAAACGTATTAACAGGCCCAAAGCCACAAAAATGATACACCTTGTCCTTAATTGAGATCTGGGCCTAATGGTGCAATTAGAAGCCCAACCGTTATCAGCCTCTTGTGAGTTATCCCTTTTCATAGGGCTATGGATTGATTGGGAGCATGATTTTAATCCCAATAAACACTACACTTCCAAATTGGACCTACGCTGGAGCCCAGCGTTTGGGAGGGTCATTATAAATTAATCAAATTTGATTTTTCCTGGGCTGGTCTTTTAGACCCAATATGCTGAAGGTTTTTAAAAAAAAAGTATTTTTGCTATTGATCCAATTCTTTAGTAAATTTGGGCTTTCGAGTTAGGTAGCGGGTTCAAATTAAGAGGTTTTTCCCTTTTGTTTGAATCCGGACTTGAATTTGAGACCCAAATTTCATAATACCAATCAACTAGGTCCTTTTTAGAGACCAATTAAATAGAAAATCGTAGTTTGCTTCAGGTTGGCCTTTAAATAATAAAAATGAGATGAGCCTCGCCAAATAAAATACATAATTGCGGGGCCCTCATTAAATACTCCTATTAAAATACTTAGAATTTGGAGCGTGCCGTTAAGCGAATTTCACGGCCTTCCGCAAAGATAATAACCCGTTAAGTCGCTTTAGGCGCGCTTTTTAATAATTTTACCTTCCTAAATACGGGTGTGCATTTCATGCAACCCAAATCCAAATCCAAAAACGTTGAATAAAAATGTGTCGAGGATCCGGGTGCATTTCATGTGACGTGATCCGAAAACACGTTTTTAAACGACGTTCACTTTCTTAAAATTTAACTAAAAGCGGTAAATAATCTTAAAATTGCATTATAGGTTGGAGCATGTGCAAAAATTGGATTTTAGCCATTTATAATAATACCGTGCTAGAACCACGGGATCCGGGGGTGCCTAACACCTTCCCTCGGGTCAACAGAATTCCTTATTCAGAATTTCTGGTTCGCAGACTCCAATTGGGAAGTCGAAATTTTCCTCGATTTGGGATTCAAGTTAAACCGGTGACTTGGGACACCAAAAGCCAATCCTATCCCAAGTGGCGACTCTAAAAATAAATAAATAATCTCATTTCGAATAATGTCACTTTAAATGGAAAAACTCCCTTATACATTGTCCTTCGGGGTAGGTGTGTAAAAAGGAGGTGTGACAAACAGCAAGAATAGAAAGAGACTCCTCGATCTGCGGACGCGACAGATATACCTCGATGTCGCCACAGCAGTCGCCTCACCTCAGGGGTGGTAGGACTGAGTCGAAGTACCTGGATCTGCACATGAAAAACATGCGCAGGAAGGGCATGAGTACACCACAACGGTACTCAGTAAGTGCCAAGCCTAACCTCGGTTGGATAGTGACGAGGAAGGTCAGGGCCCTACTGAGATTAAATAGAATATACAAATTTAACAGCGTAGATAAGAACAGTATAAATAAGTGCAGCAGTGAAAGTATCACAGGACGTAGAGAATAACAACAACTGAAACAGAAACAAGAATCACGGAAAAACCAATACAGCTCAACACAGAAGACAGTCGGGGAATCTCCCAGGATACCGTCCTGTAGTTCCAAATGTAAATATCTAGTGGATCTCCCGGAATACCACATTCGTAGTCCCAAATATAAATACTCAATACTGGGGAATCTACCGGGTGCAATCCCGTAGTTCAAATGTAAAAGTGCAGCGGGATCTCCCAAAATGCAATTCTGTTGTCCCAAAGTAAACATACAGGGAGCTCCCGGGATACCGTCCCATAATCACAAAGTAAATACACAGCAGCAACAAGAACTCAATCAATCAATTTCATACCAAGGTAAAGCAGATAATTCTAGTCTAGCATGCTTCACGTAATACAAATAAGGCAGTTAAGGCAAATAGAGCAATTTAGTCAAGTAGACGTGCTTCTCTAGACTAACAGCAGGCTTAATTCCCAAATAGTGTAAGCAAGAAAATAAGAAGAACACAATTCAAGGCTATTTTTAATGAAAGAAACCGGATTTCCAACGACTAGCACAAGTACGCGCTCGTCACCTCACGTACAAGGCATTTCAATTATCACAATATCAATCCTAAGGGGAAAGGTCCCCACACAAGGTTAGACAAGCCACTTACCTCGAACCGGCTCAATTGTCAACCCGAAACCACGTTCTTGCCACGAGTATCCGACTCCAAATGGCCCAAATCTATTCAATTAAATTTCATAATGTAAATAACACTTCAAGTAACTGATTCTACAATTAAATTCTAAGCTAATACGCGAAATTAGGTAAAATGACCAAAACGCCCCCGGGCCGACGTCCCAAAATACGCTTTTGATCAAAAAGTCTATCAAATCTCGCCCGAATGACCTGAAATTTTGCACACACGTCACACTCAGCACTACAGAGCTACTCCAATTTTCGAAATTTCATTCCGACCCTCGGATCAAAATCTCACTATCGAACCGGAGACTTCAAAAATCCATCTTTCGGCATTTCAAGCCTAAATTAGCTACGGACTTCCAAAACACAATCCGAACACACCCCTAAGCCTGAAATCACTCAACGGAGCTAACAGAACCATCGGATTTCCATTCTGAGACCGTCTACACACTGTTCCAACTACGGTCAAATTTCCAAGACTTAAGCTCTCATTTAGGGACTAAGTGTTCAATAACTCTCCGAAATTCAAAACCGAACATCCCGACAATCCAATAATAGCAGAAATAAACACGGGAAAAGCAGAAATAGAGGATCGGGGCGTAAATTCTAAAAACGACCGGTCGGGTCGTTACATCCTCCCACACTTAAACATTCGTTCGTCCTCGAACGAGCATAAAGACATACCTGAAGTAGTGAAAAGATGAGGGTAACGACTGCGCATATCCTGCTCGGTCTCCCCGGTCGCCTCCTCGACCGCCAAGAAGTTGTGAAAAAGGAGGTGATCAAGTGGTTAGATGTCGGCGTGGTGTATCCTATCTCTGACAGCTCATGGACTTCACCGGTGCAGTGTGTGCCGAAGAAGGGTGGTATGACCGTGGCGGCCAACGCTAATAATGAGCTTATTCCAACCCGGACAGTGACCGGATGGAGGGTGTGCATAGACTACCGCAAGCTGAACAAGGTGACCCGCAAGGATCACTTCCCATTGCCTTTTCTTGACCAAATGCTTGATCGTCTTGTTGGGCGTGCCTTCTATTGTTTCTTGGATGGTTATTCGGGGTACAATCAAATTTTGATAGCTCCAGAGGATCAAGAAAAGACAACCTTTACTTGTCCTATAGCACCTTTGCTTTCTCTCGGATGCCCTTTGGGTTGTGCAATGCACCGGCAACATTCCTACGGTGTATGATGGCTATTTTCTCCAATACGGTGGAAGATAATTTGGAGGTGTTCATGGACGACTTCAGTGTTGTGGGTGATTCATTTGACGAGTGTTTGAACAATTTGGATAGAGTGTTGGCCCGGTGTGAAGACACCAATCTTGTACTAAATTGGGAAAAATGCCACTTCATGGTTGAGGAGGGCATAGTGTTTGGTCATACAATTTCAAAGAATGGTATTGAGGTTGACAAAGCCAAAATTGAGGTGATTTCAAGACTTCCTCCCCCCACTTCTGTCAAGGGGGTTAGAAGTTTTCTTGGGCATGCAGGGTTCTACCGGCAATTTATCAAGGACTTTTCGAAGGTAGTGAATCCCCTGTGCAAGATGCTAGAAAAGGATGCAAAGTTCGTGTTTGATGAGGGATTTATGCATGCCTTTGAACTTCTCAAGCAAAAGTTGACCACCACCCCGATCATTACTGCACCCAATTGGAGCTTGCCTTTTGAGCTCATGTGCGACGCGAGTGATGTTGTGGTTGGGGCAGTTTTGGGCCAAAGAGTGAACAAAATGTTTCATCCAGTGTACTATGCGAGCAAGACAATGAATGAGGCTCACAGGAACTACACGGTGACTGAGAAAGAATTGTTGGCTATTATGTTCGCAATGGAAAAGTTTCGGCCATATCTTATGGGAGCCAAAGTCATAGTGCACACCGATCATGCAACTCTTAGGGATTTGATGACAAAGAAAGACTCCAAAGCTGGACTGATGCGATGGGTCTTATTACTCCAAGAGTTTGATTTGTAAATTGTGGACCGGAAAGGTAGCGAAAACCAAGTGGCGGATCATTTGTCCCGCTTGGAGGAAGAAGGAAGGCCGTGTGATGGCCTAGAGATCACTGATGCATTTCCCGATGAGCAGCTACTTTCTGTATAGATGAGTGATATGCCATGGTTTGCGAATATTGCTAATTTCCTTGTGACGGGCATCATCCCGTGTGAGCTCTCTTCTAACCAAAGGAAGAAGCTCAAACGGGATAGTCTGGACTTCTATTGGGACGAGCCATACTTGTTCAAGATTTGCACCGATGGAGTGATCCGGAGGTGTGTACCTAAGGAGGAGCAATTTAGCATCCTAGAGGCTTGTCATTCCTCCCCCTATGGTG
>NW_017672471.1:164484-185143 GCF_001879085.1 Nicotiana attenuata
CGAATGAAACCCTTATCAAGTAATTCCTGCAACTGTTCCTTCAACTCCTTCAACTCAGGAGGAGCCATACGGTACGGAGGGATAGAAATGGGCTGAGTTCCCGGCAACAGATCAATGCCAAAATCAATGTCTCTATCGGGCGGCATGCCCGGAAGATCAGCTGGAAACACATCAGGAAAATCCCGTACTACTGGACTGAATCAACAGAAGGAGTATCCATACTGACATCTCTCACATATGCTAGATACGCATCACAACCTTTCTCAACCATATGCTGAGCCTTAAGGAAAGAAATAACTCTACTGGGAGTGTGACCTAAAGCACCCCTCCACTCAACAGGCGGTATACCTGGCATGGCCAGTGTCACGGTTTTGGCGTGACAATCAAGAATAGCATAATGGGGCGACAACCAGCCCATTCCCAAGATAATATCAAAATCAACCATGCTGAGCAATAATAAATTGGCTCTTGTCTTAAAACTACCAAGAACAACCAAACATGACCGATAAATGCGGTCCACAACAAGAGAATCTCCCACAGGAGTAGAAACATAAACTGGGGAACTCAAAGAATCCCGAGATACACCCAAATGCGGAGCAAAATAAGAAGACACATAAGAATAAGTGGAGCCTGGATCGAATAGAACCGATGCATCTCTGTGACAGACCAAGATAGTACCTGTGATGACAGAATCGGAGGCGACAGCATCAGCACGGGGAGGAAGAGCATAGTATCTAGCCTGGCCTCTCCCTAGAGGGCGGCCTCTACCACCCCGTCCTCCACCTCTAGCTGGCTGGGCTGGTGGGGTGGCAACTGGGGCTGGGACTATAGCCTGAGAACTCTGCGGGGTATGCTATGGCTGAGAAGTCTGTGGAGGTGCACCCCTCCTAAGTCTGGGGCAATCCCTCACCATATGGCGCGTGTCACCACACTCAAAACAAGTTCTGGGAGGATGTGGTGGCTGTGGCTGGCTCGGGCCAGGTCTGCTGGACTGACCACTGGAAGAACCCCGTGCAGGAGGTGCACTAGATACTGGAGGTGCATAATAAGGCTCCCGAGGCCTAGGTGGGGCTGGAATACCACTGGATGCTGGAAGAGCTGAATGAACGGGGAGACTCATATGACACCTACCATGACGACCTGCAGCTGGGGAACGGGCACCAGAACAATGGCCCGATTCTCGAGACCTCTTGGACTCCCTCTCCTCTCTGTCCTTAACATGCATACCCTCAATCCTCCTAGCAATGCTCACCACCTGTTGATAAGATATATCCATCTCTAAATCACGAGCCATGCTAGATCTGATGCTGGGAATACGACCCTTAATAAAGCGGCGAACCTTTTCGCGAACCGTAGAGACCAAAGCGGGTGCATGTCTAGCCAAGTCAGTGTAACGGACAATATACTCCGAGACAGTCATAGTACCCTGGCGCAAATTCTCAAACTCCGCGCGCCAGGCATCCCTAAGACTCTGGGGGACATACTCCCTCGTGAACATATCTGAAAACTGAGCCCAAGTCAGGGAAGCTGCCTCATCCGGACTGTCTAACTCATAAGCATGCCACCACTGATAGGCGGCTCCTCGAAACTGGAAGGTAGTGAAAGAAACCCCGCTCGATCCTGATATGCCCATAGTACGGAGGATACGGTAGCACTCCTCAAGAAATCCAAGGGCATCCTCTGAGGCTAGTCCGCTAAAAGTCGGAGGCTGATACTTCTTGAACCTCTCAAGCCTCTTCTACTCCTCCTCTGAAGCTATTGCCCTCTTCTCGGGCTGAGCTGGGGCTACCGGTACAGGAATAGCCTCTGGAACCTGATCAATATGCACTCACTGCTTAGGAGTGCGGGCGGCGGGAGTTTGTGCTCCTCCCCCGGCCTGGGATGTAGCTGCAGTAAGGGGAAGCAACCTTGCCTGAGCTAGAGTGGTGTACATAGTCATAAATTGTGCCAAAAGTCTCCTGGAGTGCTGGAGTAGTAGTAGCAGATGCATCAGGTGTCTGGACTCCGGCTGGTACTCTTGGTGGTACCTCAGTGGCAGCTCGCGCGAGTGCTCTGGCTGGACCACGAGCGCGTCCTCGGCCTCTACCCCGGCCCTAGCCTCTGACGACTCCAGTAGGGGGTGCGGGTGCCTGGTCATCTCGAGTAGCATGTGTCCTCACCATCTGTAAGAGAATAGAAGACAGAAGTTTAGAATTGTGATATCAAAAATCTCGCACGACAAGGAAATCAAACGAAGCGGAAATTTTTCCTAACAGTTACATAGCCTCTCGTAGATAAGCACAGACGTCTTCGTACTGATCAGCGAGACTCTAATAAACCGACTTGTGATTCATGACTCCTATAAATCTAGAGCTCTAATACCAACTTGTCACGACCCCGGTTCGCCCTCTCTGAACCATCGTGACGGCACCTAGTCTCTACGACTAGGTAAGCCTAAAATGGGGAAAATAAACCAAATTTGCGGAAGAAAAACAAGTTTAAATAGAGGTAGAGTAAATAAACAACGTCTAAGAGTGCCGCCTGGCATACACAACATTAATCTCTCAAAAACTAATACATGTATCCAAGACCCGGAAACCGATGAATCACAAGTTAAGAAATACTACATAGCTCTAACTCCAGAATATCTAACAAGAACTGAAATACAGAAGGGCTAATACTAAACAGCAAGAATAAAAAGAGACTCCTCGGTCTGCGGATGCGGCAGATATACCTCGAAGTCGCTATAGTAGTCGCCTCGCCTCAGGGGTGGTAGGACTGAGTCGAAGTACCTGGATCTGCACATGAAAAACATGCGCAGGAAGGGCATGAGTACACCAAAGCGCTACTCAGTAAGTGCCAAGCCTATCCTCGGTTGGGTAGTGACGAAGGTCAGGGCCCTACTGAGATTAAATAGAATATAAAAATTTAACAGCATAGATAAAAACAGTATAAATAAGTACAGCAGTGAAAGTATCACAGGACGTAGAGAATAACAACAACTGAAACAGAAACAAGAATCACGGAAAAACCAATACAGCTCAACACAGAAGACAGTCGAGGAATCTCCCAGGATACCGTCCTGTAGTTCCCAAATGTAAATATCCAGTGGATCTCCCGGGTGAAGTCCCGTAGTCCAACTCATAAATGCGCGGGGATCTACCGGAATACCACATCCGTAGTCCCAAATATAAATACTCAGTACTGGGGAATCTACCAGGTGCAATCCCGTTGTTCCAATGTAAAAGTGCAGGGGGATCTCTCGGAATGCAATTCCGTAGTCCCAAAGTAAACATACAGGGCAGCTCCCGGATACCGTCCTGTAATCCTGAAGTAAATACACAACAGCAACAAGAACTCAATTCATCAATTTCATACCAAGGTAAAGCAGATAATTCTAGTCTAGCATGCTTCACGTAATACAAATAAGGCAGTTAAGGCAAATAGAGCAATTTAGTCAAGTAGACGTGCTTCTCTAGACTAACAGCAGGCTTAATTCCCAAAAAGTGTAAGCAAGAAAAAGAAGAAGAACACAATTCAAGGCTATTTTTAATGAAAGAAACCAGATTTCCAACAACTAGTACAAGTACGCGCTCGTCGCCTCACGTACAAGGCATTTCAATTATCACAATATCAATCCTAAGGGGAAAGGTCCCCCACACAAGGTTAGACAAGCCACTTACCTCGAACCGGCTCAATTGTCAACCCGAAACCACGTTCTTGCCACGAGTATCCGACTCCAGATGTCCCAAATCTATTCAATTAAATTTCATAATGTAAATAACACTTCAAGTAAATGATTCTACAATTAAATTCTAAGCTAATACGCGAAATTAGGTAAAATGACCACAATGCCCCCCGGGCCCACATCTTGGAATCGGGTGAAATTTATATTTCCAGAATCCCCACACTTTCACGAGTTCATGCATACCCAGATTACCAAAATCGGACCTCAAATGGTCCATCAAATCTTCAATCAAAGGTCTCCAATACTAAGCCCTAGTTACCCCAAATTTTCACCCTTAATTTCCATAATTTCTAGCTCTAATCCGTGAAATAGTAGCATAGGAATGAGTTTTAAGTCCAAATTCCTTACCTCAATGAAGTTCCCTTGAAATCCCTCTTTCAAATCGCCCAAAAAGCTCCAAAGCCGAGATAAAAATGGTGAAATAGCTCAAAATTCGCGAAGGGCACAATTTATATTTTCTGTCCAGGCATTCTCGCATCTGCGACACAATAACCGCTTCTGCGGTACCGCATATGCGGCAACATAACCGCTTCTGCGGTTCTTCACTTAAGGGACCAAAAATCGCACATGCGCTCAGCTTTCCGCACCTGCGGCTTCGCAGGTGCGGTCCCACAACCGCATCTGTTGTTCCTGACAATTCCTCAATAATCCGCTTCTGTGTCTCCTTTTCCGCATTTGCAGCATCGCACCTGCGGTCCCCAAACCGCAGGTGCGGAAATACCAGAAGCAGCGAAGTTCAGCAGCTGCACACATTCCTCAAACTCCCCGTCAACCATCCGAAATCATCCCGAGGCCCCCGGGACCTCAACCAAAGGCACCAACAAGTCTAATACCACTGTCCAAACTTGTACCAATCCTTAAAACACCTAAAACAACATCAAAACCTCAAATTAACCATGGATTCAAGCCTAAGAATTCCAAATTTCCCAAAATACGCTTTTGATCAAAAAGTCTACCAAATCTCACCCAAATGACCTAAAATTTTGCACACACGTCACATTCAACACTACGGAGTTGCTCCAATTTCCGGAATTCCATTGCGACCCTCAGATCAAAATCTCACTATCAAATCGGAGACTTCAAAAATCCATCTTTCGGCATTTCAAGCCTAAATTAGCTACGGACCTCCAAAACACAATCCGAACACGCCCCTAAGCCCGAAATCACTCAACGGAGCTAGCGGAACCATCAGATTTCCATTCCGTGGCCATCTACATACTGTTCCGACTACGGTCAAATTTCCAAGACTTAAGCTCTCATTTAGGGACTAAGTGTCCTAAAACTCTCCGAAATTCAAAACCGAACATCCCAGCAATTCAAAAATAGCAGAAATAAAAACGGGAAAAGCAGAAATAGGGGATCGGGGCGTAAATTCTAAAAACGACCGGCCGGGTCGTTACAATCTCAAAGCTAGCTGGGAGGTGCCGACCATTCAGTCGCCTTATGAAGAAAGGCGTCCCTTTCAAATAGGACCAAGCGTGTAGCAATGCCTTTGAGAGCATTAAATCCTACTTGATGAAGCCTCCTATTTTGGCAGCCCCTATATTTGGAAAGCCGCTGATACTATACATTTCAGCACAAGAAAGGTCTGTTGGAGCGCTGTTGGCCGAAGAAAATAGTGAAGGGAAAGAAAACTCCCTTTACTACTTGAGCAGGATGATGACACCAAATGAGCTGAATTATTCACCAATTGAAAAGTTATGTTTGGCGCTAGTCTTCTCAATCCAAAAGTTGAAGCACTACTTTCAAGCTCATGTCGTTCGCTTGGTTTCTAGAGCAAATCCCATCAAGTTCGTGATGTCAAAACCTATCCTTAGTGATCGACTAGCAAGGTAGTATCTCCAGTTTCAACAATTTGAAATCGTGTACATACCACAAAAGGATATAAAAGGACAAATGTTAGCAGACTTCTTGGCAGATCACCCTATACCTGATGATTGGGAGCTAACCAACGAACTACCTGATGAGGACGCCATGGTCATTGAAGTTCAGCCTCCATGGAAGATGTACTTTGATGGTGCTGCACATCACGGAGGAGCTGGTGCTGGTGTAGTATTTGTCACTTCTCAAGGTGAAGTTCTGCCCTACTCTTTTACATTGACGCAACTGTGCTCTAACAACGTTGCTGAGTATCAAGCACTAATACTTGAGCTTAAAATGGCTGTCAAAATAAAGCGGTTGCAATTGCAAGTCTTTGATGACTCTCAGTTAGTGGTCAATCAGCTTTTAGGTAGTTACGAGGTTAAGAAGCCTGAACTACGCCCATATCATGGTTACACTAAAAAATTAATGGGGTGGCTTGGTGATGTGACTATTCAGCATGTGCCAAGGAAAGAAAATAAGAAGGCTGATGCTTTAGCTGCCCTAGCATCATCATTAATCCTGCCTGATCAAGCGCAAGTTACTGTTTGCCAAAAATGGGTAGTACCGCCGCCAAATGAGGCTGAAGGTGAAGAAAATGAACTCAAGCATCTTGTCGCTGTTTCTGAAGTTGAGAAAGAAGAATGGCAACAACCCATTATCGACTAATTATGCTATGGGATACTTCCAGAAAATCCGCGGAGAGGAACTGAAATCCGTAGTCATGCACCTCGCTTCCTTTACTACAAAGATACCATATATAGAATATCATTTGAGGGAGTACTCTTGCGATGGTTAGGGGAAGATGAAGCACTCCAAGCTTTGCAAGAAGCGCATTCTGGGGTATGTGGGTCACACCAGTCTGGACCAAAGCTCTACTTCCATGTAAAAAGGATGGGATATTATTGGCCAACAATGGTAAAAGATTGCTTGGACTACGCTCGAAGATGCAAGGCTTGTCAATTCCATGCGAATTTTATTCATCAACCTCTTGAAGTGTTGCACCTGACTGTTGCATCCTGGCCATTTGAAGCTTGGGGATTGGATGTTTTTGGACCACTACCAAATTCCTCTGGTGGGCACCTATACATCTTAGCTATAACTAACTACTTCTCAAAATGGGCTGAAGCTGTTGCTCTTAAGGAAGTAAAGAAGGAAAATGTTGCAAGTTTCATTCGAGTAAACATTATTTATCGCTTTGGCATTCCTCGTTACATAATAACGGATAATAGAAAGCCATTCGATAATAGGTTGAAGAACAAGATTTGCGATATCTTTGGCTTCAAGCAACGTAACTCTTCGATGTACAATGCTGCCGCCAATGGTCTAGCTGAGGCATTCAACAAAACTCTATGCAATTTGTTAAAGAAAGTCGTCTCCAAATCCAAACAAGATTGGAATGACCGTATGGAAGAAGCTCTATGGGCATATAGGACGACTCACTGCACGCCAACACAAGCGACTCCTTATTCACTCGTCTATGGAGTCGAAGCCGTCTTGCCACTTGAGCGTCAAATACCTTCATTACGACTGGCTATTCAAAAAGGGATCACTGATGAAGAAAATGCTCGACTTCGATTAGCAGAATTGGAGGCTCTTGATGAGAAGAGGTTGAAAGCTCAACAGAGTCTTGAATGTTATCAAGCTCGATTGTCTCGTGCCTTCAATAAAAGAGTTTGCCCGAGATCCTTTCAAGTAGGAGATCAAGTCCTTGTCGTACGAAGACCCATAATTACTTCCCATAAACCTGTAGGGAAATTCACTTCAAAATGGGATGGGCCATATGTCGTACAAGAAGCTTACTCAACTGGGGCTTACAAGTTGGTTGATGCAGATGGCATGATAATCGGCCCTATAAATGGCAAGTTTTTAAAGAAGTATTATCCTTGAAGTTGCAACGCTCATTGACGCATGAGCCTAAATTGCATGTTCCTACACTCCTGGCCCGCATGAGTCTAAACTATGCATGGCCCCCACAAAAAAAAGAGTCTGCTAGGTTGAAAACCTCGAAAGAGGCGGCCTAGGCAAAAGTTAGGACATAAAATAAAAAAATAACCCATTCTGAACTACGGTATGACTTGATCCTCTTCACCGAGGTACGTCGTCAGCTTAGAGTTTCATCCCGAGTTCAGTCGCATAAGTTCAAAAGATACCTGTTACCCCAATCGTTTTTCGAAAGAAGAATGATGTAATATAATCAACTTGATTGGAACTTAAAAATCGGGCTTACAAGAACTTTGTCCCTTATCAGAGATCGGTGGTTCAATGCGGGCAAGACTCCATAGAAAATTGGCATCTTCGATGGATGGATGTAGACTTTTAGTATAAGGACAAATCTTCAATTTGAAATCCTCAAGTTTGCCGGTCTTCAAGTTGAATTATATAAGCCCTTCAAATCTTCAAATATGTCGCTCTTCAAGTTAAATTTTGCAAGTCCACCGCCCTTCAAGTTGAAGTCTGTAAGTCCGCCAAACTTTAAGTTGAAGTCAATCCCTTCAAGTCTTCAAATTCGTCGGTCTTCAAGTTGAATTATTCAATTCCTCCAAGTCTTCAAGTCCATCGGTCCTCAAGTTGAAGTCCTTAAGTTTGTCAGTCTTCAAGTTGAGTTGTTTAATCCCTCCAATTCTTTAAGTTGTAGTCTTCAAGTCTGCTAATTCTTCAAGTTGAAGCTTAAAGTCCATCGCTCTTCAATTTGACGCGTCAAAGTCCGCAAAATCTTCAAGCCCGTCAAATCATCAAGTTTGCCGGTCTTCAAGTTGAGGTCTACAAATCTACCAAAGTCTTTAAGTTGAGGCTTTCTATATTTTCAATCTTAAGGTTGACATGTTAGTCCCTTTTCACCTTAAGTTGGTCTCCTTGCGGGTTTGCCCTTAAAATAAACTATAATTTTTCAATCTTAAGGTGGACGCTTAAGTCCCTTTGCACCTTAAGTTGTCCTCTTCATGGATTTGATCCTTCTATATGTTTATGTGGATTTGTCTGTCTATATGGTGATGGAGATTTGTCCATCTATATGGCAACGAGGATTTATCCGTCCATATGGCGACGTGGGTTTGTCCATCTATATGTGATGTGGATGTGTCCATCTATATGGTGATGAGGATTTATCCGTCTATATGGATGTGAATGTGTCCATCTATATGTTGATGCGGATTTGTCCGTCTATATGTTGATGTGGATTTGTCCGTCTATATATTGAGGTGGATGTGTCCGTCTATATATTGATGTTGATGTGTCCGTCTATATGGTGATGGGAATTTGTCCGCCTATAAGTTGTTATGGATTTATCCGTCTATAAGTTGTTGCAAATTGATCTGTCTATAAGTTGTTGCAAGATCTGTCCGTCTATAAATTGTTATGGATTTAACCGTCTATAAGTTGTTGCGGATTTATCCTTCGATGGGACGTCATGGAGTCGCTCGTCAACTTAACACTCGACGACTTTTCTTATTTGACCTAAAAAAAAAGGGATAACAAAGAAAGAAAAGCATAAGAAAAGAAGAAGAAACTACCTTCGCGTCAATGCTTCCGATTCCACAAAAGTAAACTCAAGTGACTTGCAAATACTGCGAATGGATATTCAACAAAATACAAGCACGCGGGTTTATATAGATCTTTGAAAGAAAGATGTTACAATGATGCTACCGATGTGGGATATGTACTAAGAGGCGGTAGTAGTATATTAGTTCTCCTTCTCCTAAATGAATTGAAATCCTTTTCTTGCTATGACCGACTATGCGCAAGTTTCGGTTTCTGATGCATTGTGACTATCCCTTGTCCGTGTATTCTTCTGATTCCAAGACCATGGGATTAATTAGGGGTGCCAATTATTAAATAATCATCACAATTGGTCAAAGGGATAAATCCATGTGGGTCCATTGGTTAGAAAAAGGTATCTTTGTTGAATACCCTGTTAAAGGATTTAGTAGCAGTAATATTCCATAAGTGAAAGCAGAGATGTTTGAAGTTGGCACACAAATTTTCAAATTGTACTTTGCCAAAAATATGTCATGCCAACTGGTTGGGATAATCACTTTGAAATAATGCTAGAAAGGAGTTCATATGAACAAATATGCTCCAAGCGTATTGTACATTTATTAACTTAAGATACTTCAAGCCTAGTGCAGGCAGATTTGCGTCTATACTCACTTTTTGGGTCACATTTTAACTTGTGTTCGCTTTGCAAAAAAAATTGCAAGCGTACCCACTTTTTTCGCGTAACTTCAGCATACGGGGGCTGAAGTAGCAAAGGCAATCACGCAAAACTTCAGCATTCTAGTAGACGGGTCTGAAGTAGCAAGTGTGCTGAACCAAGTGTGCTGAAGCTTTTGTTTGTAATTGTTGAACTTAAGCATAGTAGCTGAAGTTTTATTTTCTATTTGCTGAAGTTTTTGTTTGTAATTGCTGAACTTAAGCATAGTAGCTAAAGTTTTGTTCTCTATTTGCTGAAGTTTTTGTTTGTAATTGCACTAAATAAGTTGAAGTTTTTTTGTCCTGGATTCATTAGTTTTGTCATTATGCTTTTTCAAAAACTTTAGCAGAAGATGCTGAAGTTATTTAGTTCATTTATAAAAACTTTAGCACTAAATAAGCTGAAGTTTTTTTTGTCCTGGATAAGCTTTTTCAAAAACTTCAGCAGAAGATGCTGAAGTTATTTAGTTCATTTGTAAAAACTTTAGCACTAAATAAGCTGAAGTTTTTTTTGTCCTGGATTCATTAGTTTTGTCATAAATCTTGTTCAAAAACTTTAGCAGAAGATGCTGAAGTTATTTAGTTCATTTGTAAAAACTTCAGCACTAAATAAGCTGAAGTTTTTTTTGTCCTGGATTCATTAGTTTTGTTATAATCAGACTACTATAAAATAATCAGATTGCCAACAGTATCTAAATCATAAAATTTTGGAAACAAATAAACGTGAAAAGAACAGAATTATCATGAAAAGAATCACTAAGTGTGACCTTAAACTTCCCATACGTGTAAATATTCACAAATTATTATCTACTAACTTACATAATTATTTATAATTTATTTTTAAATAATCTGATAAACATACTTATGGCAATCATCCGCATGAACTGAAGTTTCATAGCAGCACCAACAGCAGCAGAAGAAAGCTGAAGTTGTTTAAAAAGTGGGTACAAGTTAAAACTTTTTAAAAAAATGGGTATAGGTTAAATGGGGGCGACCAAATAGGGCGCTCCCGTGCAATTTTTACTTTCAGAGGTTTGACGTTTGCTTGCCCCGACAAATCTTGAAGTAGGGGGCATTTGTAGGCATTTAAACTTTATTAGAATTAAATCCGTAAAATAATTTGGACTATATTTTAAATTCAAGATATATTAGTTCAAATAAATTTATTGGGATAATATAATTGGATTAGTTACATAAGTTCAACATATATGGATTAAATAAATAAGTCTTAATCCATAGGGCTAGCCCATTTAATTGGGCTAAAGTGATGAGCCCACTTCATTAAGCCCAAGATGTCATCTTCCTAGAGGCCCAGTTTGGTGCCACGTGTCAAATGACGTGGCACGCCAAGTCAAGCGAAAGAGCCAATAAGATCATGCCACGTATCAAAATGACAAGGCATGTCAAGTCACGTTAGAAGGCCAATGAAGTCGTTCCACGTGTACAAGTGACATGTTCTGGCCAATCAAATGCGGCCATGTCACACTTTAATTTGATTGGTCGGAAAGAGTTTGTTCATATCACAACTCTTCCATCCCACAACTATAAATAAGGGTCTTCATAACCCAGAAAAGACACCAGAAGTTATAACAAGAAGCAAGAAAGAGCTGGTGGATCAAACGCTGTAAATTCCTCCACAAGTTTCAAGCTTCAAGAAATCTTCATGCAATCATGTTGAAGCTCAAGAACGAAGAACAAATCAAGTTCGGGCTCAAAAACGAGAAACAAATCAAGTTCAAGTTCAAGCAATCAAACTCAAGATCAAGAACAAAGTCAAATTAAATACAAGGCGTTCAAGATCAAGGCTACTTGTTTGCGATGCAATTCTTGGCAACAATCAAAGTGTTCGCGACGGATAAATTAAATTCAAATTCAAGATCAAGCTCAAAAGCCCTTGAATTTATATTGAAAAAGTAGAATCAGATGAATCATAGAGATTGTAACACTCTAATTACTTGAAATCAAATACTACGATTGTCGCAATATTTTTCGATCTTAATTTTACTTTCTTGGCGCTATTTATTGTTTACAATTCCCATTTTAGATAATTTTTACACATAAATTTATGTTCCGCATTAAAAATAGGCACTCGCTCCTAGTTATAAGGAAAGACCGGATTTTAAGGTATGGTTTTTTTTGTGTGTGGGACCATTAAAAAATACTGACATAGATAAATGAGGGGCCGGTTAGAAGCCACATGGACAACCATTAGGATTGGAGGCCTTTTTGTTCACTTTTTTGACGGTTGGGGTGTATGCCACACTGTTATTTTCCGTTCCACCAAACACACCCTGAATTTACAAAAGTTGTGACTTGTGATGCGACCACTCCGCATTGCAGGCTTCCTTTCGTGCATATAAAACAAGTGTATATGTGTGGCGTGTGCCCATTGAGCAATCTTGAGCTTCGTTTAAATTTGTGAGCTATTGAGTAGGGTTCAGTCTTGTGAGCAAAAGTTCAGTGGCTTAGACGTACAATTGAGAGGCAATTCGACTTCTGCATGATGGAAAGATTGACGCAGTGAAAATTGTTGGATTGCATATAGGTGTTCGTAACACGCAGCGGAACACAATAACAATCCTAGGCAGATCTTTTCGTGTTTAAAATTTATTTACATGTCAAAGAACGGATCTGAGACGTACCTGGTGAAGAGAGCCTCGTTTCAGAATTTCTTCAATAGTGCGAATACTCTAGGCGTATCCACACCGAGACTGATCCTTGCTATCAACTCTTTGATCAATGAAACCCGCGAACAAATTGACCGAAAAACTTGTGATGAAATTTTTCTCAAAAATCTCAACTCAAATTAGAAGAACAAGAAACACTGTTTTGTAATTGTATTTCTCTTTTGGCTTTGTATTGCACTCTGACTTTCACAAAGTATTTTTCTTCTCAAGACTTAATAATGCGGCAAATTTTCTCCATCACCCTTTATATAGCATCACCTATAAACCCTTTTCCTATTTGGTTGAGGTAATGATTTACTTAAGGTAAAAGTTTATTCCAAAAATATATCTTATGGAATTTAACGTGGTCCGTCTGGTCTATTTGGACGTTCCAACTCAATTCCAATTTGGATTGGATTATGAGACTTAATATATTCACAATTCCTACTGGAGAAGTACAAATCCCATTCTTAATGGAATTATGTGAAGTTGCCGAAGCAGTCCTTTTATGTACTTTATAAAACTTTTCCTAATGGAAAGCTAAATCCCATTCCAAATGGGTGTCATGGAAGTCATAATTCCTTTATGAACTGTGCACGTGAATCCAATTGCAATTGGATTTCACTCTAAGTCTTCATTAATATATACCTTATTTAAATAAATATCAATTATATATCTCTCTCTCACACACACACACACACACACACATATATATATATATATATATATATATATATATATAATATATATATATATATATATATATATATATATATATATATATTAACCAAGAGATACATTTTAATTTTCTATTCCAAATAGAAACTTTAATTTGTTTACAATATTAATTATATCCTCTGTGCTAGCAAAGAATATAATAATATTTTATTTGGACCAATAACTAAATTTGTTTGACTAAGTAAATTCTTTAATTTAATTACCAAACAATAAAATAATTAATCTTTTAGCAAAGATCAGAACACTCGTTAGTGTGCGATCCCATAGGTTCAATACTAAACCGGTAGTAAATTGATCACATCAATATACTAATCAAGGGTGGCGTCTAGCAACACCCCTTAACGACCGGATAGAATGAAGTATACAATTTACTCTCAAGAACCAGTAGAAGAATAATGTAGTAATTCCTTTTGTCCTTATAGCTCTGGATCACCACAGGATATGGTTCAACTGTCAAATCCTAATAGGCGACCAACTATGTGTTCATGTCAAATATATCGACCATTGAATGACCTAAGAAACTCATTTCTTCTTTCATTCAATTGCCCTGGCCAAGGTCTTAATTTGGTCGTTTATAATTCATGACAACATGGAGCTTAAACTCATTACCAAGAGTTGACAGATTCCATCTTGATCAATCACTAATTCTACAAGCATTTAATCATAACCAATATCCTTTCAACTATCGCCCTACGGCCATAGGTGTCTGGTATCAAAACACAATAAATAACTTGTCAATTACTATGACGATCTCAGGTCAAAGGAAACTTTTACATCACATTCTTCAAGAGAATATCCTATACAGTTTATGGTAATTCTAACCATTAGGAATTATCCAATGAGTCGGTTCAATGATCATATCTCTATATGCATCATCTATCTATATAATTTAGTTAATGAGATCAACTAATCTTTATCCCTGTATTGGGTAAAACTGAGTTTATACATATCGAAGTGATTGAAAGATGACATGTCATGACACGTAGGCAGGTCAAAGAATGATGGTCAGCAATGAGGCACGAGTTGCAACAGATACGAGCGGAAGCACAAGAAGAGGCACGAGCAAATATTCAAAAGACTCGATGCTCGTACCTATTTAAGTCTAAAAGCTGAGAAGAATGAACCTGACAGCACAGGAGAGCCCAGATACAGTGTTTAATAAGCATTAAATACTGAAAACGTTAGAGAATCTGTATTAAATTGCAATGATTATGTAACGTAGCATTTAATGCCTTTAATCGTCATTATTATGACAAAGGCAAAAAGTATAACTTAAAAATAGCTATAAAAGGGAGAAGACTGATCATTTGTAAGGACACGAAAAAATCAACTGAATATATTGGATTACTTTGTTTTCTGCTATTTATTTGTTATCAAAATCAATTTCTTTTATTCATTTTCGATTATCAGTAACCCGAGTTCTTCTAAAAATAAAGCTTTGACTGAAATTCCATTTTTTGGTTAAACAAATTGGTTCCGCTGCCGGGAATCTGATAATCTATTCTTTCTTAACCTTATCTATTTTGTTACATCAACAATCATGTCAAATGTTAACGATAACACCCAAGGAAACCAAGGAAACCATCAACTCCAAGGGGACCCACAAGATGTTCACACTCCGATCCCTTCTCCACAAAATTCGCCTCGTAGGTCTCGAGAAGAAACTCCTGATGGATCTCACTCAAATGCAAATGCTCAATTTGACAATGATGAAGCTATCAATGAAGCTTTGCAGAAACTGATCGCTCAACAGGTCAATAAAGCTCTTGAGGCTTTTGCCAGCCAGTTACCTGTTGCACCATCAACACCAATTCCAAATACCAACACTTTGGAAAACCCTCGTCTGGGCTTGTTAATTCAGGCAGTGGTGGAATCCCCAGTGAATCACGAGAGGGAGAACCAGGTAACTTAGTCAATTTCGATTTACAAAATTTAGTTCTAACATTGCAGAAACAGCTCAAGGAACAAAGTGACCACATAGAGCAAATACCTGGAGTACCGCCTGTAATCAAAGGAATCGATATGGACAAGTATTCACAGCAACCTTGGAAGCCAAGCGCTGCTCCTCTACCAATTCCAAAGAAGTTCAAAAAATGCCTGATATTCCAAAATACGATGGAACAACGGATCCACGAGACCACGTGACTGCATTCACAACTGGCGTAAAAGGTAACGATTTGACTAAACAAGAAAATGAATCAGTATTGGTCAAAAAATTCGGCGAAACACTCTCTAAGGGAGCTTTAAAATGGTATTCTCTTTTACCCAAAAATTCCATAAATTCTTTTGCTGAGCTTGCAGATTCATTTATCAAAGCACATTCGGGAGCTCAAAAAGTCGAAAAGAGAATGGAGGATATTTTCAAAATAAAAAAAGGGGACTCCGAGTTGCTCAGAGAGTTCGTGGATAGGTTCCAGCGTGAAAGAATGACGTTACCACGTGTACCAAATAATTGGGCAGCTACAGCTTTCACTAATAATTTGAATGAAAAAAGCTCAGAAGCTACGAGGCGACTCAAGGAAAGTCTTCGTGAATTCCCAGCAACGACATGGAATGACGTTTACAATAGGTATAGCACGAAGTTAAGGATCGAAGAAGACATTATCTCGCGGTCCCAAAAAGAAGAAAAAGTGAGTTCAAGATGGGCGGAAACAGAAAAAAGGTCCGGTAAAAACAGGTACGAACCATATATGGGCCCAACTGGAAGAGTTTCATGGTTAAAGCATGATCAGTCAAGGTACGATCGTAGATCTAGAAATAGAGAATCGGGCTAATCATCGAGGTATGGAAATGATCGCAACACACAAGAGTCACGAGATGATAATAGAAATTTGAAGGCACGATTTGGCGGTTATAATTTTAGTGTAAGCACTTCCGAGCTTGTAGTTGTTTTAAGAAGCATGGGTGATAAGGTGCGGTGGCCAAAAGAAATGAGATCAAATCCAAACAGGTGCAATCCCGAACACCGGTGCGAATTTCACAATGATCATGGTCACAAAACGGCAGATTGTAGGTTGCTACAGAGTGAAGTTGATCATCTGTTGAAGCAGGGGTATCTCACTGAGTTATTCAGCGAGAAAGGTAAGCAAGCATACATGAAAAACAGGCAGGAGCCCCCTAAACCGCCCTCTCCAAAAAGGATTTTTAATGTTATAAGTGGGGGCGAAGAAATCAATGGCGTGATGTATACAGCAGCAAATAAAGTATCCAAAGTCACGATTACCCACGGGAAACGGGTGCGACATGTCTTAGAGGAAGAAAGCATTACGTTTGATGATGCAAATGCGGATGGCTTATTGACTCCACATAACGATGCACTGGTAATATCTTTACTTGTACATGACACTAATGTGAAACGAGTTTTGATTAATCCAGGTAGCTCTATGAACATTATTTTGCTAAGAGTTCTACATGAGATGCAAGCCGAAGCTAAAATAGTACCCAAGGCGCATACTTTGTCTGGGTTCGACAACTCCAGCGTTGTGACGAAAGGTGAGGTAATACTTACTACATTCGCAGAAGGGGTCGTCAAGGATACAAAGTTTCAGGTGGTAGAGATGGAGATGGCTTACAATATGATTCTCGGAAGACCTTGGATCCACGAGATGGACGTCGTTCCGTCAACCTTTCATCAAGTTATTAAATTTCCATCACCATGGGGAATACGTCAAATCTGTGGAGATCAACAGACATCCAGAAGTATCAACTCCGTGGCAGATTCAAGTATGAGGAACAGAGAAAAATAGCAGTTACAGAATCCAGTTGAGGATACTACAACACAAACCTCAACTGAACAAGAACGAACAGATGTAGACTCAAGGCCTGATGTCATTCAAGAACCAGAGGAAAATGAAAATATCAAAATAACGATTGAAGAGCTGGAGGCTGTAGTATTATTCACACAATGGCCTGAAAGGAAAGTCTACGTAGGGGCCAATCTAAGCCAGGGCATGAAGGTAATTTGATTGAGTTTTTGAAAGCTAACGTGGATTGTGTTGCTTGGTCCCATTCTGATATGACAGGAATACCACCGGAGGTAATAACTCACAAGTTAAATGAAGACCCCTCATATACACCTGTCAAACAAAAGAAGAGAAAGCAAGGAGCTTTCAAAAATCAGGTGATTCAAGATGAGGTCCAAAAATTACTAAAAATCGGGTCTATCCGCGAGGTAAAGTATCATAATTGGTTAGCTAATACTGTTGTAGTACCGAGAAAGAATGGTAAGTGGCGAGTTTGCGTAAATTACACAGACCTTAACAAAGCTTGTCCCAAAGACTCTTTTCCATTACCATATATAGATCAACTAATTGATGCTACTGCAGGACATGAGTTGTTAAGCTTTTTAGATGCATATTCAGGTTATAACCAGATTAAAATGGATCCTTTAGATGAAGAAAAAACTTCATTTTATAACAGACAGGGGGACTTACTGCTATAAAGTGATGCCCTTTGGTCTCAAAAATGCTGGTGCAACGTATCAAAGGCTGGTGACCAAAATGCTCCAAGAACATTTGGGAAAAACTATGGAGGTTTACATAGACGATATGCTCGTTAAAACTCAACATTCAAGGGATCATATATCGCACTTATCAGATACGTTTCAAATTTTGCGTAAATTCAATATGAAATTAAACCCTGAGAAATGTGCATTCGGCATTGCATCAGGTAAGTTTTCAGGTTTTCTTGTTTCTAATCGTGGTATTGAGGTGAATCCAGCGCAGATTAAGGCCATTGAAGAAATCCCTGATATATTTACAAGTAAAAAAAAAGTGCAGAGGTTGACAGGAAGAATCGCAGCTTTGGGGAGATTTATTTCCAAATCATCAGAAAAGTGCTTTAAATTCTTTTCTGCTCTTAACAAGCAAGATCAGTTCGAATGGACTGAGGACTGTCAACAGGCGCTCAAAAATTTGAAAACATACCTGTCAAATCCGCCGTTACTCGCAAAACTAAAGGTTGGAGAAAGATTGCTCATCTATCTTGCTGTCTTAAAAGTAGCAGTGAGTGTTGTCTTAGTTCGTGAAGACCAAGGTAAACAATCTCCAATTTATTATGTCAGCAAATCATTATTAGATGCGGAGACGCGGTATCCTCAATTAGAAAAACTTGCACTTGCACTAATCACGGCTTCAAGAAAATTAAGGCCTTACTTTCAATGTCATCCTATTGCCGTAGTAACTGCTTATCCATTACGCAGCATATTACACAAGCATGAGTTGTCTGGTAGGTTATGGGCTATAGAACTAAGTAAATATGATATCACATACCAGCCCAGAACCGCGATAAAATCTCAAGTATTAGCAGATTTTTTAGCTGATTTTAGCCAAGAAATGCAATTAGAAGCGGAAAAAGAATTACAGGTATTTAACGGGTCTAATCCAGGAATTTGGACCTTATTTACTGATGGGTCATCTAACGTAAAGGGAGCAGGTTTAGGAATTGTCTTGGTGCCACCTACGGGTGAAACCATTCGTCAGGCCATAAAAGCCATACTATAACTAACAATGAGGCAGAGTATGAAGCAGTGATTGCAGGTTTAGAACTGGCACGAGAACTTGGCATTAATCAAATTGTAATCAAAAGCGATTCATAGCTCGCGATTAACCAAATGCTGGAGGACTTATACAGCCATGGAGGCACGAATGCAGCAATATTTGGAAAAGGTACGGGATTTGATTAGACAATTTCATACCTGGAAAGTCACACAGATATCAAGAGATGAAAATGTCGAAGCAGATGCCCTAGCTAATCTCGCATCTGCGGCAGACGTGGCAAGCAATGAAAATGCTTCTGTAATTTATTTGTTTCATCTAGTACTCGATCCAGACAAAAATGAGGTAAATTTTAATAACTTAACTTGGGATTGGAGAAACGAGATTGTCGCTTTTTTGCAGTATGGTACCGTCCCTGAAGATAAGAAAAAATCCCACGCGCTTCGGAAAAAGGCTGCACGATATTGTTTAAAGCAAGGTAATCTTTATCGAAAGATGTTCGGTGGCCCCTTAGCAAGATGCCTCGGACCTTCTCAAACAGAATATGTAATGAGAGAGATACATGAGGGGCATTGTGGAAATCACGCGGGAGGAAGATTACTGGTAAGAACCATGATTAGAACAGGCTATTATTGGACTAAAATGGAAGAAGAAGCAGAGAATTTCGTGGCTAAATGTGATAAGTGCCAAAGATATGGAAACAACATGCATAGACCTGCGGAACTATTACATCCAGTCATTGTACCGTGGCCCTTTATGAAGTGGGGGATGGATATCGTGGGACCATTATCACAAGCAAAGGGACAGGTAAAATTCCTACTTGTACTCACTGATTACTTTACTAAGTGGGTAGAAGCAGGAGAATTTAAACCGGTACGGGAAAAAGAGGTCAGAGCTTTCATTTGGTGAAATATCATATGTCGATTCGGTGTACCAAAGGAAATCGTGTGTGATAACGGCCCACAATTTATAGGCGCTCAAATCACAGAATTTTTACAAAGCTGCAAATCAAAAGGATTACGTCCATGCCTTACCATCTGGTAGGTAATGGACAAGCTGAATCAACAAATAAAGTCATTATCAACAATTTGAAAAAACGATTAGAAGAATCTAAAGGCAATTGGCCAGAAGTGCTACCTGGTGTTTTATGGGCATATCGCACGACAACAAAAACAAGTACAGGTGAAACACCATTCTCATTGGTGTACGGAGCTGAAGCTTTAATTCCAGTTGAGATAGGGGAACCAAGCACGAGGTATATGCAAGTGTCAGAAGAATCTAATGAAGAGGAGATGCGCATAAACCTTGACCTACTTGAAGGAAAAAGAGAAACTGCATTAATAAGAATGGCAGCACAAAAACAAGTCATTGAACGATATTACAATCGAAAGGCATGGCTAAGATACTTCAAGATTGGGAACTTCATACTCAAGAAGGTTTTTCAATCTACGAAGGCGGCTAATACGGGAAAATTGGGTCCAACTTGGGAAGGACCTTATAGGATTCATGGTATTGCGGGAAAAGGAGCATACGAGCTGGAGACAATGGATGGCAAGATATTATCTTCACATTGGAATGCCGTTCACCTGAAGAGATACTATTTCTAAAAGAATACCCACGGTCAGGTATCTTCATTTTGAAATTCTATTTTTTGAATTATTAAAGTTTTACTAACGATTTTAGATGATAGGAAAAAAGCTAGCCCGTACTAAATGATGAATCAAGACCTGCAAGGCATGTGGAATAAATTGAAATTCCCGATCTAGGGTTACAACTATTCTGATAGAAATTAAGACGGGTTAAGCAGTCTTCATCTATAATCGCACCTCCGAGTCCCGTGTGTTTTTCCTTTTACAGGAAAAGGACCAAAATGAGAGGAACAATCAAGTGCTCGAGGCTTCATGCTTCAACGCTCAAACACTTGGGGGACTATATGATATATACGTAGACAAATGTATAAAGAAGACAAAGAAGATTGAGAA
>NW_017672471.1:188486-189548 GCF_001879085.1 Nicotiana attenuata
GCCACGTGTAATGAGCATTAAATGGAAGTGACAATTGAAGCATCGATTCTATCATAGCATTAATGGCGATAAATATTCCCGCTTTAATGAAATCCACTTCCTAAATATTCAATTGATGAATAAATGGCAAATGGGGGGACTATCTGTATTGGGTAAAACTGAGTTTATACATATCGAAGTGATTGAAAGATGACATGTCATGACACGTAGGCAGGTCAAAGAATGATGATTAGCAAAGAGGCACGAGTTGCAACAGATACGAGCGGAAGCACAAGAAGAGGCACGGGCAAATATTCAAAAGACTCGATGCTCGTACATATTTAAGTCTTAAAGCTGAGAAGAATGAAACTGACAGCACAGGAGAGCCCAGATACAGTGTTTAATAAGCATTAAATACTGAAAACGTTAGAGAATCTGTATTAAATTACAATGATTATGTAACGTAGCATCTAATGCCTTTAATCGTCCATAATGACCTTATTATGACAAAGGCAAAAGGTATAACTTAAAAATAGCTATAAAAGGGAGAAGACTGATCATTTGTAAAGACACGAAAAAATCAACTGAATATATTGGATTACTTTGTTATCTGCTATCTATTTGTTATCAAAATCAATTTCTTTTATTCATTTTCGATTATGAGTAACTCGAGTTCTTTTAAAAATAAAGCTTTGACTGAAATTCTATTTTTTGGTTAAACAATTAGTTTTTCAAGTTATTAATCACAAAATATATACTGTGTTTCTCATGTTCAAATACGATAACTTTCAAAAATTATTTTTTAACTTAATACAATTTTTTTTTAATTTCAAATATCAGCCAATTGATTATGTTCAAACGCCTTGAAATTTTAATAGTTTTACATATACATCTATGTTTCGTATAAAAAATACTAATTTCGGTTGAACTCCTTAACCAAATTAGTTAAAGCTGCATCCTCCGCTATACCCACTCCAAACTGGATTGCACGACTTTCTTTCGCGCGAGCCAATCCAATCAAGTTAACACTGATAGTATAAAGAATTTTTGTACTATTAATATATTTAAAGATCGGAAGAGCGT
>NW_017672472.1:0-32029 GCF_001879085.1 Nicotiana attenuata
TAGTTCCCCGGCAACGGCGCCAAAATTTGATCACGCCCAACTCTAGTCCTAAAAAGGATAAGCGGTCGCTGCAAATATAATCCGGTCTAATATTCCGGAGTCGAATCCCACAGAGAACTAAGGCTTAGCTGTATCTGTTTAATATCACCAAGAAGACAAGATTGAAAATAAATAAACAGCTGAAAACTAACTATGCTTGAATTGTAAACAATTAGAATAAAGGTCTAAGGTAATGGTTTCCCCCGTTGTTGATTTCCTTGGTTGTATGTTTCTTATAGCGTTGACTTAGTCGCCTCTATCAATCATGAACTCTCCGGCTATCATAAATCTCTCTCAAGCAATTATGATAATTTACTAGACGCACTCTCTCAAGCTACGCTAGCTAGATTCACATTACAGTTTACTTAGATCGCACCCGAGGTATCGTTATCTCTAATCCAACCTCTAAACCCTCGGTTATAACTCTCGCCTATATTCCGGGAGTGTTGTTGTTCAAACAACTACCTAAATATGCTCTCTCTCTCTCAACCAGATACATAATAAATAGGAACGGCCAATTGAGGATCCTTTCAATTAACCACAATCAAAACATAGTTGAACAAATAGAGATTAAACTAATTCAAATCTATATTACTTATAACAACCAATTCATCCCCAACGGGTTTCACCAAAACCTTAGATGATAAAAGTTAGCTACTCATGAAAATAACAAAAATCACAAAAGACTTCATATTCAAAGGTAAAAGAACAAAGAAGATGATTAAAGATTGATGCCCAATGATCCTCCTTGCCTCTTGCCCTTCCTTCTGATGTTTTTCACTTCCAAAAATCATTCTCCTTCGCTCTTGGCCGGCCTCCCTCGTTTAATATAGGGTTTAGGGCTTAAAATCCCGTGGTTTGCACTTTAGTCCCTAAAATTTACGCGTCCTGCCGCAGTCCCACCGCGGTTACGCCGGGACCGCGGCCAGAATGGTCCTCTAAATCTTTGGTAATGTTCTGCCGCGGTCCTACCGTAACCGCGGTTTTTCACCCTATTCCGTTTGGAATTTGGAAAGACGTAAAACATGAAAGTTGTAGATCTTTAAGTTATCTTTCTAACCATATATTGTTGAGCCCAAATGGAGTTCTGAGAAAAACGTTATGTCTATTTTACTAGACAGTGAGCAATATGCCTCATCGAGTCTTCGTTTGTTCTCAACAATCAAATTTGATCCCCGAACACGATCCCGGCTTAATTTCTTGAGCTTTTACTCATACTTCAAAGCTTCAAATCACTTAAATTCATTCCATAACATCTATATAGCTCGAAATCACTCATACAAGGCATAAAACACACAATTAGTGCAAAACACTAGCGATTAAAGCGCAAACTCAACTAAAGTGCAGTAAATTAGAGTGTAATAAGTGACTAAAATACGTAATTATAGCCTATCATCAGTACCCCTACCACAAGTGATATTGAAATGGGAGCAGGTGGTACGCCTACCATAAGTGATATTGAAATGGGAGCGGGTGGTACGCCTACCATAAGTGATATTAAAATGGGAGCGGGTGGTACGCCTACCACAAGTGATATTGAAATAGGAGCGGATGGTACGCCTACCACGAGTGATATTGAAATGGGAGCGGGTGGTACGCCTACCACAAGTGATATTGAAATGGAATCGGGTGGTACGCCTACCACGAGTGATATTGAAATGGGAGCGGGTGGTACGCCTACCACGAGATATTGAGAAATGGGATCGGGTTGCACGCCTGCAACAAGATGAGTTGAATATGAAAGTTGCCTTATCTCTTCATTTACTACTAGAAGTTAAATTGTAGATGTACGCTTTATTATTCCTGAAATTCCATTTCTAACTGTTGCCCCTGAAGCATGCTCCCTTCCCCAGCTTAAATTGTTATTTTCTTGCTACTTTTCCATTGTACTTGTATATATATTTGCACAGGTTTATTTGGTGGTCTGGTCCTAGCCTCGTCACTACTTCGCCGGGGTTAGGCTAGGCACTTACCAGCACATGGGGTCGGTTGTGCTGATACTACACTCTGTGCTATTTTGCACAAATCCAGGCTTCGGACAGCAGCAGCAGTAGTGTGGGAGTAGGCTTTCAGTCCAGTAAGACCCGAGGTAGCCTTGCAGGCGTTCGCAGGACCTGGCGTCTCCTTTCATCTATATTCCTGTATCTTTCATGTATTTCTGGAGACAGTGTCGAGTTTATTTCTTTCAGACCTTTATGTGTAGTATTCTTAGACCGTCTGTGAAACTGTGACACCAGTTTTGGGTGGAGGCTTTTGTTGGGATTTTCCGCATTTTTAATCAATTTTCTATAATATTGAGACTTCTGCTTATTATTTAATTTCGTTACTTTTGTATTATTGTCGCTAATTGTTAAAAGGAATTATGTTATTAATGGGAAGTTAATTAAAATTGGCTTGCCTAGCTCTCATTAGTAGGCGCCATCACGACTCCCGAGAGTGGGAAATCCGGGTCGTGACAAGTTGGTATCAGAGCATTAGGTTACATAGGTCTCACAGTTCACAGACAAGCTTAGTAGAGTCTGAGGGATCGGTACGGAGACGTCTGTATTTATCCCCCAGAGGCTACAGAGTTAGGAAAAGTTTCACTTCTATTCTTCCCTGTCGTGCGATTTTGTTCTCTCAATGCTAAATTGAAACCTCCACTCTTGTCCTTTCGCGAATGGCGAGGTCATGTACCGCTTCTTCAGCTGAGCAGCAGCACAGACCAGTGATAGATCAGCTTCGTCTTTGCAGGCTTTGTGGAGGTAAAGGTATTAGAAGTGGAGGTAGTGATGCTAGAGGTAGAGGTAAAGGTATTAGAGGTGGAGGTGCAGGTACCGTTCTGGATTGTGGTAGAGAAGCTTCGGTTTTATTTTGCGCCGTATCTGGTCATGCCTAGTGATTCGTTGAGTGTTCCTATTTATGTGTTTACACCGGTGGGTGATCCTATTGTGGTCGATCGAGTCCATCGTTCTTGTATGGTGGTGATTGGAGGTTTTGAGACTTGAGTAGATTTGTTGCTTTTGGGACATGGTTGACTACGATATTATATTGAGGATGGACTGGTTATCACCTTACCACGCTATCTGGAACTGTCATGCCAAGACTGTGACCTTAGCTTTACCGGGTATGCCTCGTTTAGAGTGGAGAGGGACTCCTGGTCATTCTACCCATAGTGTTATCTCTTATGTGAAGGCTCGACGTATGGTCGAGAAGGAGTGTTTGGCCTATTTGGCATATGTTCGTGATTCTAGTGCTGATGTCCCTTCTATTGATTCTGTGCCCGTTGTTTGTGGGTTCCCTGATGTTTTTCCTTCAGACCTGCCGGGTATGCTACCCGATAGGGATATTGATTTCTGCATTGATCTGGTTCCGGGCACTCAGCCCATTTCCATTCCGCCATATCGTATGGCCCCGCCGGAGTTGAAGGAGTTAAAAGAACAGTTGCAGGATCTGCTTGAGAAGGGTTTCATTAGACCCAGTGTGTCTCCTTGGGGTGCGCCGGTGTTATTTGTCAAGAAGAAGGACGGGTCAATGAGGATGTGTATTGATTACCGACAATTGAATAAGGTAACGGTCAAGAATAAGTATCCACTGCCGAGGATTGATGATTTGTTCGATCAGCTTCAGGGTGCCAGGGTATTTTCCAAGATTGACTTGCGATCTGGCTACCATCAGTTGAGGATTAGGGCATCCGATGTCCCTAAGACAGCCTTCCGCACTCGGTATGGGCATTATGAGTTCTTGGTTATGTCATTTGGGTTGACAAATGCCCCAGCAGGTTTCATGGACTTGGTGAACCGGGTGTTCAGGCCTTATTTGGATTCATTCGTGATAGTGTTCATTGATGATATATTTATATACTCCCGCAGCCAGGAGGAGCACGAGCAGCACCTTAGAGTGGTTCTTCAGACTCTGAGGGATAGTCAGTTATATGCTAAGTTCTCGAAGTGTGAATTCTGGTTGGGTTCAGTTGCATTTCTGGGTCATGTTGTATCAGCAGAAGGTATTCAGGTGGACCCGAAGAAGATAGAGGCAGTCAAGAACTGGCCTAGAGCAGCAGCTACAGAGATTCGGAGTTTCTTGGGGTTGGCAGGCTACTACCGACGGTTCATGGAGGGATTTTCATCTATTGCAGCCCCGATGACCAGATTGACCCAGAAGGGTGCCCAGTTCAGATGGTCGGATGAGTGTGAGGCGAGCTTTCAGAAGCTCAAGACAGCTCTGACTAAGGCACCAGTGTTGGTTTTGCCCACAGGTTCAGGGCCCTATACAGTCTATTGTGATGCTTCCCGTGTTGGGCTTGGAGCAGTGTTGCTGCAGGATGGCAAGGTCATTGCCTATGCTTCGAGGCAGTTGAAGATTCATGAGAAGAACTATCCAGCGCATGATTTAGAGTTGGCAGCCATTGTTCACGCATTAAAGATTTGGAGGCATTATTTGTATGGCGCGGCGTGTGAGGTGTTCACTGATCACAAGAGTCTCCAGTACTTGTTAAAGCAAAAGGAGTTGAATTTGAGGCAGAGGAGGTGGTTGGAGTTGTTGAAGGATTATGATGTCACCATTCTTTATCATCCGAGGAAGGCCAATGTAGTGGCCGATGCTTTGAGTAGGAAGTCAGCCAGTATGGGCAGTCACGCTTATATTTCGGTCAGTCAGAGGCCGCTTGCTTTGGATGTTCAGGATCTAGCCAATCCGTTTGTGAGACTGGATGTTTTTGAGCCCAGTCGTGTGTTAGCTTGCACGGTCGCTCGTTCTCCATTATTGGAGCATATCCGTGATCGACAGTTTGATGATCCCCATTTGTGTGTCCTTAGAGACACGGTGCAGCGAGGAGGTGCCAATCAGGTTACCTTAGATGTGGATGGAGTTTTGAGATTGCAGGGGCGAGTTTGTGTGCCCAATGTGGATGGGCTTCGAGAGTTGATTATGGAGGAGGCCCATAGTTCCAGGTACTCTATTCATCCGGGCGCCACAAAGATGTATCAGGATTTGCGGCAGCATTATTGGTGGCATAGAATGAAGAAGGATATCGTAGCATATGTGGCTCGTTGTTTGAATTGTCAGCAGGTTAAGTACGAGCATCAGAGGCCTGGTGGTTTATTTCAGAGGATTGAGCTTCCCGAGTGGAAGTGGGAGCGGATTACTATGGATTTTATTACTGGACTTCCGTTGACTCGGAAGAAGTTCGATGCGATATGGGTTATTGTTGATAGGCTGACTAAGTTAGCACATTTCATTCTTGTGGCAGTCTCCTATTCTTCTGAGAGGTTAGCTGAGATTTATATCCGGGAGATTGTTCGCCTTCGCGGTATGCCCGTGTCTTCATTTCGGATCGGGGTACGCAGTTTACCTCGCGCTTCTGGAGAGTGGTGCAGCGAGAGTTGGGCACATGGGTAGATTTGAGCACAACATTTCATCCCCAGACGGACGGGCAGTCCGAGCGGACTATTCAGATTTTGGAGGATATGCTCAGGGCTTGTGTTATTGACTTAGGAGGTTCGTGGGATCAGTTCTTGCCTTTAGCAGAGTTGGCCTACAACAACAGCTACCAGTCGAGCATTCAGATGGCTCCTTATGAGGCTTTATATGGTAGGCGGTGTCGGTCTCCGGTTGGATGGTTTGAGCCGGGAGAGGCTCGGTTGTTGGGTACAGATTTTGTTCAGGAGGCCTTGGACAAGGTCAAGATCACTCAGGATAGGCTTCGTTCAGCTCAGTCTAGGCAAAAGAGCTATGCAGATCGTAAGGTTCGAGATGTAGCTTTCACGGTTGGTGAGAGGGTATTGCTCCGAGTGTCGCCTATGAAGGGCGTGATGAGATTTGGGAAGAAGGGCAAGCTTAGCCCTAGGTTCATTGGTCCGTTTGAGATTCTTGATCGAGTGGGAGAGGTGGCTTATAGACTTGCATTGCCGCCTAGCTTATCAGCCGTGCATCCAGTTTTTTTCATGTATCCATGCTTCGGAGGTATCACAGCGATCCAGCCCACGTGTTAGATTTCAGCACTGTCCAGTCGGACAAGGATTTATTTTATGAGGAGGAGCCGGTAGCTATTCTAGACCGGCAGGTTCATCAGTTGAGATCCAAGAGTTTCCTTTCTGTTCGTGTTCAGTGGAGAGGTCAGCCTCCTGAGGCATCAACCTGGGAGTCCGAGTCTGGTATGCGGAGTCGTTATCCTCATCTTTTCCCCGACTCAGGTACTTCTTTCTTTTGTCCGTTCGAGGACGAACGATTGTTTTAGAGGTGGAGAATGTGACGACCCAAAGGGTCATCACTTGTTTCTTTACTCATTCTGTGCTTCCGAGGCCCTGAAAACCTCATTTGTGGTTGCCTCGATTTGCGTGCACAGTCCGGGCGCGTAGCTGGAAAGCTTAAATATGAATTCTGTGAGAAAAATGCTAAATTTTGATATTAAATTGAGTAAATTTGACTTCGGTCAACATTTTGGGTAAACGGACCCGGACCCGTGATTTGACGGTCCCGGAAGGAAAATATGGGACTTGCGCGTATGTCCGGAATCGAATTCCGAGGTCCCAAGCCCGAGAAATGAATTTTTGTGTGAAATTGTTTTCTGGAAATAATTAAGGAAATTGGAAATGAAATTTGATTAAAAGACTGTGGTATCGGGCCCGTATTTTGGTTCCGGCGCCCGGTACAAGTCTTATATACGGTTTAAGCGCTTTCTGTAAAGTTTGGTTGAAATCGGACGTCGTTTGACGTGTTTCGGACTTAAAACCCTAAATTTGAAAGTTTATGTAGTTTGAAGAAAAACTGGTGATTTTGAGGTTTGATTCATTGTTTATGATGTTATTTTGGCGATTTGATCGCACGGTTAAGTCCGTAGGATGTTTTTGAGGTTGTGTGCATATTTGGTTTGGAGCCCCGAGGGCTCGGGTAAGTTTTGGATAGGTGTCGGATTGCATTTTTGCATTTTTGGAAAATCTGGTATCACTGATATTTGCGAAGCCAGCATCAAATGCGAAGATGGCCCTGGGCAGCTTGATCGCAAATGCGACCACTACCTTCGCAAATGCGAAGGTCCGGTCCTCGCAAATGCGAAACCCTCCCAAATGGCCTGAGTTCGCAAATGCGAACAAAAATCTCGCATTTCCCATACTTGCAGGGTTCGCAATTGCGAACCCAATTTCGCATTTCCCATATCCGCAGCCCAGCATATTTTATACTTAACCGATTTTGAACTTCATTTTTCACATTTTCTCAAACTCAAACACCCATAGGCGATTTTCCAAAGAAATCTTTCTTCTCCAAATCAATTGTAAGTTAATTTCTACTCATTTCTTTCAATCATTAACATCAATTAACATGTTTTCCACTTAAAATCAATGATTTTCATGGGTGAAATTGGGGGTTTTGGGTAGAACCTAGGTTTTTCTAAAAATTGGGGATTTGGACCTCAATTTGAGGTCCGATTTCAAAACAAATTACATATTTGAGCTCGTGGGGGAATGGGTAACCGGGTTTTGATTCGAACCTCGGGTTTTGACCACGTGGGCCCGGGGGCAATTTTAGAATTTTTGGGAAAACATTGGGAAATTCATTTTTATGCATTCAATCTGATTCATTTAGTATTTATTAATGTTTTTGTGATTAGATACGAGCGAATTGGTGGCAGAATCGAGGGGTAAAGCCATAATTGAGACTTGAGTTGAATTCAAAGCATCTAGGTAAGTGTTTGGTTTAACCCTAGCTTGAGGGAATAGAAGTTGAGTCTTATTTGCTACTTGCTAATTGTCGGGTACGATGTATAGGCATGGTGACGAGTATCTATACATTGGTGTCTAGCATGACAGTGAGTCCTTATTTCGCGAATGGTTGGGATTTTGTTATATCTTCCATGTTTAATTGATGACTTCTATATGTTGTAAAGATCTTGTGAAAGAAACTGTGATTTTTGAACTTCGTGGAGCGTTGGCTCGAGTTGAAATACAAATTGTGAAGGTATATGAGATAAGTAAATCTTTGGAGCATTGGCTCGAGTGATAATGTGCACTATGAGATGAAAGTGAAAGAAAGAGAAAGAGTTATTGATATTTTCCCTTGCCAGGACGTTGAGATTATTGATGTTGTACTCTTGCCGGGTTTTAATTGTTTGTTTGTGTCCCCTTGCCGGGATTTTTATTATTGTTTATTTATTCCCTTGCCCTTGTTTGTGATTGTTTATTGGGTGAGGAAGAGTGTTAAAGCACGAACGGTGTCGTGCATTGTTTGTTTCTTGTGAGGAAAGAGTGTAAAGCACGAAAGGTGATGCCGTGCACTGTTTGCTTATTGTGAGGAAAAGAGAGTAAAGCACGAAGGGTGATGCCGTGCCGCATGATGTACAATTCTGTGCCAATTCTATTGATTATATGTGAGGAAAGAGAGTAAAAGCACGAAGGGTGATGCCGTTCACATTTTATGATATCATTGCTTGGTGAGGATGAGAGTAAAAGCACGAAGGGTGATGCCGTGCACTTATTGCAGTTTGCTATGATTTCTTGTTGTTATTAGTTCAAGTTCATTACTTGTCTTATTCCATTATTTCTGTGATTCTTTACGCTGACATTTCCCTTTATCGTGTCACTTGTTATTATTGAACCAAGGTGTCCTTGCGCAACGTTATGTCTTGAATTTATGCCTTAATTGCTTCATGATTATGTGACTTAATTGCTACGTGACATTCAACATATTAATTACTAAATTACCTAATTGCCCCTTATAATCCATAACTAATTGCTACTTGTCATTAATTGTTTTCCTTAGTGAATCATAATTTTCATGTACCTGTTGTCTTATGAACTCGTATTAATTGTTGCATTTGTTAGAGTAAATTTCTTTTGGAGGAAACTGTTGATTTAATGGAAATGGGAACGGGTGGTACGCCTACCACGAGTGATATTGAAATGGGAGCGGGTGGTACGCCTACCACGAGATATTGAGAAATGGGATCGGGTTGCACGCCTGCAACAAGATGAGTTGGATATGAAAGTTGCCTTATCTCTTCGTTTATTGCTAGAAGTTAAATTGAGATGTGCTCTTTATCAATCCTGATATTTTATTTCTAACTGTTGCCCCTGAAGCATGCTCCCTTCCCCAGCTTAAGTTGTTATTTACTTGCTACTTCTCCGTTGTACTTGTATATATATATATATATATATATATATTTGCACAGGTTTATTTGGTGGGCTAGGCACTTACCAGCACATGGGGTCGGTTGTGCTGATACTACATTCTGTGCTATTTTGCACAGATCCGGGCTTCGGACAACAGCAGCAGTAGTGTGGGAGTAGGCTTTCAGTCCAGCGAGACCCGAGGTAGCCTTGCAGGCGTTCGCAGGCCCTGGCGTCTCCTTTCATCTATATTCCTGTATCTTTCATGTATTTCTGGAGACAGTGTCGAGTTTATTTCTTTCAGACGACCGTCTGTGAAACTGTGACACCAGTCTTGGGTGGAGGCTTTTGTTGGGATTTTCCGCATTTTTATTCAATTTTCTATAATATTGAGACTTCCGCTTATTATTGAATTTCGTTACTTTTGTATTATTGCTAATAATTGTTAAAAAGAAATTATGTTATTAATGGGAAGGTAATTAAAATTGGCCTGCCTAGCTCTCATTAGTAGGCGCCATCACGACTCCCGAGAGTGGGGAATCCGGGTCGTGACAAGTTGAACCCCCTTTGCCGTTGCTCTACAGCTTCCATTTGCGTCAAGTGGGTTCATCTCTTACAATATTATCTGCTTTCACGATTTTCTGTTGAAGTTAACAAGTAAAAATAATTAATTTTTTCGACGAAGCGGGTTCAACTGAACCCCCTTACAATAAGGTGGGTCCGCCCCTGACTCCCAATTGGGTCATCACTTGCTAAGTCCAAGGAGTATCAATCTCTTCGTATCAATGAGTAGATTGTTGCGGCCAAACGCACATGCAAGTATACGCGGTCGTCAAGTAATAAAGTGACTAAAAGTCGAGTGTCGAACCATGAGGACTTGTGATTAACTATTAACTAAATTAGAATATCCTAATTATCTAAAAAAGGATTAAACCCAAAAGTAGTGATGCTAAAGTAATTAAACTAAAAAGAAAATAACTAATGAACTTTAAACAGAGGAAGAACAGATTTTTATATTCAGTGTGATGAAAATGATCTAGGGTTATGGGCCATCTAACATTCCTATTGTATTCTTCAATTGAATTGATTAACTAATTTATCTGGCTTATTGGTTGATATGGTTAATATTGCTCATAAGAATCTGTCGAGTTCGTACTCGCCTATTCAAGCTAACCTAACACCTATATGTCTATGGAATTAGAACTAACAAGAAGGTATTTATAATTCCTGTAAATCAACCAGGCAAGGCAATTAGGTATATGTCTATCCTAACCGCTCCGTTCCCCGATGCCCAAGTTCAAGAACTTGCTCTACTCAATCCTATATGCAATCTAGAATTCCCACTTTCGAGTACAACTCTAGATTCGTAGATAGTATTCAATTGGTGATCAAGCAATCCAATTATTAAGCACAAGATTGAATAAATAAACCAATACGATAAATCAAGAAATCAAAATCAATATTCGAATAACAATAGTCATGAAAGAATCACAACCCTAGAACGTGAAGTTTTAGCTCCACATAGACATGGTAGCCAAACAACAAATCATACAAAGAAACATAAAAAATATTAAGTTTGGTGGAAGAAAAGATGAAACCCGGTCTCCACGGCAGCTTTGTGCTCTCCCTAGGTCAAAAGTCTGTCAAAAGTTCTCAAAATAGCGTTTTACATGTATTTATACCAAGTAGGGTCGGGCCCAGACGGAATACCTTTTCCTGCGCGAAATAGGACTCTGACTCTGTAAGGTTTGCACAGGCGCGCCGCACGGGGCGACGCGCTATGCGGTGTGCTTGTGAGGAACTTGAGAGAGCATGCAATTTGAGGGCAGCAGCAATTTACACAGTTGCGGCGCCCTACGTGGCATCCCATGCGGAGCGGCTGTGGAAATTTGGGAAAATATAAAACATGAAAGTTGTATCCCTTTTAAATAGGTTTCTAACGGTATATTGTGGAGCCCAAACGGATTTTTGAGCGAAAAGTTATGTGTATTTTACTGGACAATGCTCAATATGCCTGTTCGATTCTTCGTTTCGTTCTTAAAGTGCACTGTCATCCGTTGATCCCCGAACACGATCCCAACTTAATCCTTGCACTTTTACTCGGACTTCAAAGCTCCAGAATAACTTGAATTCATTCCATAACATCTATAGATCGGAATCACTCCTACAGGACATAAAACACACATATCGTGTAAAACACTAGCGATTAAAGCTCAAACTGAATTAAAGTGCAGTAAATTAGAGTGTAATAGGCGATTAAAATACGTAATTATAGCTTATCATCGTAAATATGATGAACAAATAAATCCGACTGCTTATTGTTCTAAAACATACTATAAATTACTGTTTGAAACAAATACCGTAGTGACTCTCGTACTGAAACTTCACATAACTCTGACTTCAAAAACCAGTACAAGTGTTTAATCTTATTCCTCGTGTTTCTATCTAAATGTTACTGAAAGAATGATAATGTTAGTTGGGGTCATAAATATCATCCATTGACCTAAATTAATATGGGATGTTGCTGACCAAACTTCTTTAGAGTTTTTGAAACACATAAACATGTAGAAGAAAAAAGGGAAGTTCTAAAGCGTAAAGATGCTTCTCAGATATCTTCGGTTTTTTTTAATACACTACCTGGGTAGTTAAATGTCTGTTTACTTGTAAAACGGTACAGTTGAATTTATACGTAGTTTTTAGACAAGTAAATTAGTTTGATCCTGAAATTATAAAATAATTGAAGAATTATGCAATACTTAGCCTTAGAATGTAGACGAACTAGCAGAAACAACAGTTTCGGAAACAGGGTTTCCGGGCATGACAACAATGAAATCAAAAAACAAGAAAATAAGATTATATTAAGCATTGAATAGAATGTAGCATAAGTTGCCAAAAAATGTGTCCCTTACAATGATAACTGAGCTCATTATTTATAGCTACGTCTAGGGAAGGAAGTCCTAGGATCGTGCCCCTCTTTAATATCAATTATGAGAATCATTAATGAAGATGTAACGGTGAACATAAATGATAAATTCTATGTAACGGAATTCTCTGTAACGGACAATCGTTCTTAATGCCATGCAATATTCTCTATTAAATGCTATCGGACAAAGAATATTTATCACATTTTTATGAGAATTATTATTTCCGGTGACAAACAGAAAAGTTGCCTTCGGTCTTGGCCATCCCCCCGTTTTGGTTCCAGGCGTCCCTCTTTTGGACGGCCACATGTCATAGCATATTTTACCTTATACAGATAGTCGCCTTGCTGGTATCATTGACTTTGATGCTGAAATTGCTAAGGCTTGTGAGCTTGAGTTGGCTGCTAAAAATGGTCACCCAGTGGGGCCTGATTCTCCTAGTCCTTCCGGTTCCGGTTCCGAGTTCTCGGGAACTGAAGAAGAATCAAATGATGATGTTGAAGGACAAACTGGTGAAGAACAAAGTGTTGAGCCATCGGCGGATCCATCTACTTCTCCCAGGGCGCGGACACTTCTCTTCCTCCGGGTTTCGGAGATGCTGCAGTTTAGCTTTTTTTTTCTTTTTCCATTTCCTGTATATGCGCCGTTTTGGCGTGTAACTGTAACTATAAACGTCTTTTTGCTCAAGTATTTTTTCAGTCTTTCTTTCGTTATGCAAGTTTTAATCTTTGCATTCTCTTCTTTTCTCTTAAGAGTTTCGTGCAAGTTTTATTGTTTGCATCTTATTATGTGAAGCCTTGGATGTATTTCTCCCGCAAGTATTCTAGGCATAAGTTCTTCTGAAATCAACCCTTTTACATGAGGGCTTCTATAAGTATTTGCACAAGTTCACTTTATGCTTCCTTTTGTATACGGCCTCGGGTGTATTTTTCCCGAAGGAATTTTGATTCCGAACATAAGTTCTTCTTAAATCAACCTTTTAACATGAGGCTTTTTATAAGAGAGGATCCTCTTATGTTTACGGTGCTCTTGAAGAGGACGTCTCCTGTTCATTACGGCACTAGCATTTGAAGTACTTGTTTAACTTCCAAATGAAAAAGTTAATTCATCGTTCGGATAAGAAACAAGATAAAAACAAAAGGATTTCATTTTGTTCCTTCTATTTTCAAAAAGAAAAGTACATAAGCATTTGCTATGCTAAAGAGAAATTGCCATTACTTGTGGCTAACTTGTACAACTTGTTTCTACAGGGCTAGCCGCGCAGTCCCCGGTCCCGATGATGCAATTATGTTTTCGGTTTTTCGATTATGGTCGACATGGCAGTCATTATTGCCTTATCCTCATATCATCCCCCTCCCAGTGTTCGAATGCGAAGAATGCGAATTGGGACACTAGAAGTCTTGTATCTTCGAGGACCCCATTAATGAATTGCTAGACAATCTTATGCTCGGTAACAAACTTCACTTCCCCTTACGAATTTATGCTGTCGAGCAAAAGACTATCTAACAATCCTTTAATGGTTC
Source organism: Nicotiana attenuata (assembly GCF_001879085.1). Taxonomy (NCBI): domain Eukaryota; kingdom Viridiplantae; phylum Streptophyta; class Magnoliopsida; order Solanales; family Solanaceae; genus Nicotiana; species Nicotiana attenuata. The sequence goes on from NW_017672472.1 coordinate 13,567, forward strand.
GCACTCGTGAACGTTCGGGTAATCTTTTTCCTATAGCAAACTTAATTTCTCGGTGGGAATTTTGCTATATAGCCAAAGACTATCTGACCGATCCGGAGTGAATCTTTGCTTAAGTGCCTGGCTATTAAAGGTCTTATTGTTGTTGTCTTCGTGGTATGCATTCTATTGTTTCCTCGTTAAAAACCTTGCCAGAAAAACCCAATCGGAAAACTGAATGAAGGAAAAAAGAGTGGAGCACATACTTTCCGCTCGGATGATGTTCATCAGCAATAATATCTTTTGAGGTACGACACATTCCAGTTGCTGGACAACTTTTCTCCATTTTGGTTCTCCAATTCATATGAACCTTTCCCTGTGACAGCTGAAACCCGGTAGGGACCTTCCCATGTTGGACCTAGGTTCTCTGCGTTGAGCTCCCAGGTATTTTGAGTCAGTTTCCTTAGGACCAAGTCTCCTACATTGAAATAACGGAGGTTGGCTCTTCGATTATAACAACGCTCCATTCTCTGCTTTTGAGCTGCCATTCTTACATGCGCCAAGTCCCTGCATTCTTCGAGCAGCTCCAAGTTGACTAACATTGCTTTGTTATTCGATTCTTCATCTATCTGGGAATATCTCAAGGTGGGTTCCCCTACTTCCACCGAGATTAAAGTTTCTGCACCGTACACAAGGGAAAAGGGGGTTTCACCTATGCTCAACTTGGCCGTTGTTCGGTATGCCCATAGAACTCCGGGTAATTCCTTGGGCCAATTACCTTTAGCTGCTTCCAACCTTTTCTTGAGGCTTTGAATAATCACTTTGTTCGTTGACTCCACTTGACCGTTTGCGCTCGGATAATAGGGTGAATATGTGATCCTCTTTATTTTTAAATCTTCGAGGAACTTTGTAACTTTTGCACCGATAAATTGTGGCCCATTGTTGCATGCTATCTCTTTTGGTATTCTGAACCTGTAAATTATATTTTCCCACAAGAAATCCAACACTTAGCGTTCTCCGATCTTCTGATAAGGACCTGCTTCCACCTGCTTAGAAAAAGAGTCAGTCAAAATTAAAAGAAATCTTACCTTTTCGGGGACAGGTGGCAGTGGTCCAACGATGCCCCATCCCCCACTTCATGAACGGCCATGGGGATAGAACCAAATGTAATGGTTCTGCCGGTTGATGCACTAGTGCGTAGCGTTGGCACTTATCACACTTTCGCACGAAGTCTTTGGCATCTTGTTCCATTCGGGGCCAATAATATCCCGCCCTTACCAACTTCAACACTAAGGAATCTGCGCCCGAATGGTTGCCGCATATCCCTTCATGGACCTCTCTCATGAAATAATTAGCTTCGGATGCCCCCTAAGCATCGGGCCAGCGGGCCTTGAAAAGATTTTCTGTACAATTGGCCTTTCTTGAAGCTATATCCCGCTGCTTTGGCGCGCAACACCCGGTATGCTTTAGGGTCTTCGGGTAACTTCCCATGCTCGAGATAATCGATGATCTCATTCCTCCAGTCCCAGACCAAATTAGTCGCATTTACCTCATAGTAACCATTTGTATCTAGGATTTAGTTCATCGGTTATAGTACCATTTCGGACTCTGATCCCTTTATTTCCATCGATGATCTGAGGTTTGCCAATGTGCCTTCTTCTATGTTTTCTTCCCTCGGGATATGAGTAATTGACCACTCCCGAAATCGCGCCAACAAAGCCTGGACCTTTTCCACGTATTGTTGCATGCGCTCCTCTTTGGTTTCTAAGATCTCGTAAACCTGATTTACCACAAGCTGAGAGTCGCATTTGATTTTGATGACCTCGGAGTCGAGTCCCCGGGCCAGTTCGAGCCCTGCAATCAAAGCTTCATATTCTGCTTCATTGTTAGTTAAAGGGATCGTTGTGATGGCTTGCCTTAGGGTTTCCCCCGAAGACGTGATTAATACTATACCGAGCCCGAACCCTTTTACGTTGGAAGATCCGTCCATAAATAAGGTCCAAACCTCTAATGTCGATTCTGACACCATTACTGCCTCTTTGGTTGCTAGAGGCAGTAGTCCAAAATTCAAATCGGCCACGAAATCAGCCAAGACTTGCGACTTAATTGCAGTCCTTGGTTTATATTCTATGTCGAATTCACTCATTTTGACGGTCCATTTGGCCAATCTACCCGAGAGCTCGGGTTTATGGAGGATGTTCCGCAAAGGGAAAGTCGTTACCATGGCTATCGGGTGGCATTGAAAGTAAGGCCTCAACTTCCGAGCGGCAACTACGAGAGCTAAGGCCACTTTCTCCAAATGTGGGTAGCAAGTTTGTGCTCCTGTTAAAATTTTACTAACATAATAAATGGGAGATTGCGTACGTTCGTCCTTACGGACTAAAATTGCATTTACCGCAACTTTTGAGACCGCGAGGTAGACTAGCAATATTTCACCTTCTTTTGGTTTTGAAAGCAATGGCGGGCTTGACAAGTACTTCTTCAAATCACTCAAAGCCTGTTGGCACCCCGGAGTCCATTCGAAATTATTTTTCTTTTTGAGAAGTACAAAGAAGAGATGACATTTTTCTGATGACCGAAAAATGAACCTGCTCAAAGCTGCCAATCTCCCCGTGAGCCTTTGGACTTCCTTCACGTTTGACAACTGGTTCGGGATGTCTTCTATGGACTTGATCTTATTGGGGTTTACCTCAATTCCCCTCTACGATACCAGAAATCCCAGAAACTTTCCAGAGCTGACTCCGAATGCGCATTTCTCGGGGTTAAGTTTCATATTATGCATCCTTAGGATGTCAAAAGTTTCTTGCAGATGTTTAAGGTGATCACCTGTGTTCACAGACTAAACGAGCATATCTTCTATATAAACTTCCATAGATTTTCCTATTTGATTTTCAAACATCCTGTTTACGAGTCATTGAAAAGTGGCTCCGACATTTTTCAACCCGAAGGGCATCACATTATAGCAATATGTTACGAAATTCATTATAAACGAAGTTTTTTCCTGATCATCTGGTTCATCTTAATTTGGTTGTACCAGGAATAAGCATCGAAGAAACTCATTAACTCATGTCTGGCCGTAGCATCAATCATTTGATCGATGTTTGGCAGTGGGAACGAGTCTTTCGGGCACGCCCACATGGGAATTTTATTGTTCTTCTTAGGAATACTACTACATTGGCTAGCCAGTCTGCATACTTTAACTCTGGATTGAACTTATATTAAGTAAGCAAGTTACCTCTTCTTTGATGAATTTATTCCTGGCTTCGGCAATATGGCATTTCTTTTGCCTTACCGGGCGTACGTTGGGATCCAATGTTAACTTGTGTATATCTCCATCGGGATACCTGTCATATCCGCATGCGACCATGCAAAACAATCGGCATTAAATTTAAGGAATTCAATAAAGCCAGACCTGAGCTCCGGGTGCAGTCCTGTCCCCAAGTGGAATTTCCTTTCTATGAATTGTTCAAACAATGCAACTTGCTCAAGCTCTTCCGTTGTGGATTTCGTTGCATCCGTCTCTTCTGGAACCTAGAAGTACCTTGGCACCTGATAATATTCCGACGTTTCTGCCCCCGGGCTAACTTCATCTAGTTAGGGAGTAGGCGCCCAGTTCCTGTAATCGCTATGCCGCATGTTCCTTTTCTTTGCTACCGGGGACCGAAATTGCATTCATCTTCCTTGCCACCGGTTGGTCACCCCTTATCTTTTAACTCCTTCGGGCGTTGGAAAATTCAGCAATTGATGATATGTTGATGGTACAACTTTCATCTTGTGCAGCCATGGCCTTCCCAGAATGATGTTATATCACATATCACCATTTACCACCTCGAAGAGAGTTGTTCTCGTTACTCCTTTGGCATTTGTGAGTAATAAAATTTCTCCTTGGGTTGTCACGCTCGTGAGCTTGAATCCGGCGAGGAGCTTTGTGGCCGAAATAATACTTCCGGTGAGTTTAGCTTGCTCTAATACTCTCTATTCTATGATATTAGCCAAACTTCCTGGATCCACTAGAACACGTTTAATCTTAAAATCTAGCACATTTAAAGAAATTACCAGTGCATATTTGTGTGGTAGCAGCAATCCATCTGCGTCCTCCACCGTAAAAGTGATATCGTCTTCCTGGAGCCTTTTGTTATGGGTTATTGATACTTTCGTCTTTTTTGCTGCCAAAAAGGTGACCCCCTTGATCTCGTTCCCTTCGAAGATCATGTTGATCGTTTGGCGCGGGGGATCTTCTCCTGCTTTCGAGGGTTCAACATTGTCCCGGTTACGAACATAATTATTCTTATCTTGGTCAGTCAAGAATTCTCTAAGATGACCATTCTTCAGTAATGTTGCCACTTCTTCCGGAGGTGTTGACGGTCCCCTGTCCGGTGGCCATTCATCCCATGGTATTCACACCATAAGTTGGGATCCCTCTGGCTAGAATTAGATCTCATTATTTTCGAGAACCGTGCTTCTTTGATATTTCTCATGGCCGATACCAACTCCACTATAGTGATGTTGAAATTGTATTCCGATAGATTGGGGTAAGAAGGATCCCGTGAACCTGATATTTTTTGTCCTGCAGTGATCTATTGTTCCGTCCGCGATCATTCCTTTTGTCAACGGCTAACCTGTTCGTTTTCCGGGAGCTTCTGCTGGGGCTTCGGTCCGTTGGTAGGGCAAAGAGTGGCCCCTCGAGGGTCGTATGTCCGTGTCAAAATCATCTTTCGACTTTTCTCTGTTCTTCTCCCATCCTTTGATCGACGATGGAAAGTCAACCTGATCATCTTCGATCCTTATCGTTGATTCGTACCGGTTGTGGACATCTGCCCAAGTTGTTACTTGAAACTCGAGTAGGCTTTCCTTCAATTTTCGGGAAGAGTTTGAACTTCTCGGATTTAGTCTCTTGTTGAATTCTTCAGCCGCCCATTCATCGGGGACAGTCGGGAGCAACATTCTCTCCTTCTGGAATCGGGTAACTAATTCTCGTAGCAACTCGGATTTACCTTGTGCAATCCTGAATATGTTGGCCTTTTGGGCCTGTACTTTTCTGGCTCCGGCATGAGCCTTGATGAAAGAGTCCGCGAGCATCTCAAAGGAGTCTATGGAATGCTTGGGTAACAATGAATACCATGTCAAGGCTCCCCTCATGAGGGTCTCTCAAAATTTCTTCAGCAAAACATATTCAATTTCATGAGGAGCTAAATCACTTCCTTTTACCGCCGTTGTGTAGGTGGAAATATGCTCACGAGGCTCTGAAATCCCGTCATATTTTGGCACATTAGGCATTTTAAACCACTTCGGGATTAATTATGGCGCCGCACTTGGCTTGTATGGCTATTGGTGTACTTCTTTGAGTCCGGACCTTTCAGCACCAGTGGTGCGCCCGGGATTCGGTCCATGCGGGCGTTCACTTCGCTCATAAACAGTAAAAGCTCATTCTTGTAGGGATCGTTCTCGTTATCGAAGTCGGATCCGCTCCCCCAGCCCCATCGAAGCCAACTTCACCCCTAGGAATGTTGTTGTCGACCCTCTGCGTTGTTTGATTTGCATGACCGCTGGGAGGAGTTGGATCTCTTCTGTTCGCATTATTAGAATCCACCGACAGCGCCTGCTTCAACTCCGTCATAACCTTATCCTATCGCGTGAGGTGGTCTAGAATGATCATATGTTGCTCTTGCAAGACCCTTTCCGCATCAACGACATATTCCTCATCAGCATCACGGGAGTTGTCTCCCGAACATGTCAAGGATATTGCCTGTCAAGCACCAGTGTGGCAACATTCCCCTTATTGTGGGTGTCACTGATTGATTCCTCGAAATGAGGCTGATCTCCTCGAATCTCGAGGTTGTGCGTGTTGTTAACAGTGTTATCTGCCATTTCTTATGATTTTTTTCTAAGACAAAACAATAAAAACACGTTAGTAAAAAAGGCAAGGATCAATTTAATTGCACGGTTGTCTAAGCCCCACGGTGGGCGCCAAGTTGTTTACTCGTAAAATAGTACACTTGAATTTATACATAGTTTCTAGACAAGTGAATTAATTTAATCCTGAAATAATAGGATAATTGAAGAATTATGAAATACTTAGCCTTAGGATGTAGACCAACTAGCAGAAACAACAGCTCCGGGAACAGGATTTTCGGGCACGACAACAATGAAATCAAAAGGCAAGGAAATAAGATTATATTAAGCTTTGAATAGAATGTAGCATAAGTTTGCCAGAAAATTCGTGTCCCTTACAATGATAACTGGGCTCATTATTTATAGCTACATCCAGGAAGGAGGTCCTAGGATCGTGCCCCTATTTAATGTCAATTATGAGGATCATTGATGAAGATGTAACGGTGGACATAAATGCCAGATTCCCTGTAACGGAAAATCGTTCTTACTGCCATGGAATATTTTCTATTAAATGCTAGCGGACGAAGAGTATTTATCACATCTTTATGATCGTTATTCTTTTCGGTGACAAACGGAACAGTTGCCTTCGTTCTTGGCCATCCTTCGTTTTGGGATCCACCCATCCCTCTTCTGGACGGCCACGTGTCATAGCATAATTTATCCTATACAGAGCTCCATACTTCAAAAAAAGTTAAACGGTGCACTTGATTAAATAATAATTTTTTTATCCAAAGGAATAAAAATAAATTCCCACTTAATACTATTTTTTTAGTACTCCTATTATAAAAAACCTAAAATTCGCTTCTGAGTATATTTAAAAGTTTAGCACACCTCTTCCATAACACTATTAAGATAAGAGTCGCCCTCATATCGCAGCCCGAAGGTACGAGAAGAGGCAGGGTCACATGGGACTTGGGGAAAGATTGGAAACATGCCATATGCCCCTATGGAGAATCACACTATGAATTAATTCTCTACGAGTACATAAAAGAACAACTAGTTCTAATTTCAAAACAGTGACATCACAGAACGTGCCATAATATTGTCCTTCGCCTTTCTTTTCATGCAATACCGTTTTATTTAATATTATTAGTGAATTTGTTCGTGCTTAGCGCGGTTATAACAAAAATTTAAAATATGGTAAAATAATTATTGTCAAATTTTATGGGAATTTATTCTTTACTAATCAATTAAGTGCTTTATTACATGAGGTAAGGAAGAACACTTTTCTTTTTTATCTTGACATAATTGGATCAATAATTAAATAAACAAACGTAAAAGAGAAAGCTACAATTTACAAACTTATGGTCCAGAGCTAGCTCATGCAGCAAAGTTTGCCTAAGAGATATATCATTGATCAATCTGACTTACAAATTCATGCATCATCCATTGTATTCACAAGATAAAGGTACATGTTCTATAAAAGTGAAAGGAAATATTGAACTTACTTTCTTGTAAAGATCATTAAAGTTATAGTTAACATTTGATCCTCCAGCTTTCATAGTTAAACAAAATTCTACCGCCTATACTAATGTTGGCAATTAGAATAAGAAAGGCAACTATTTTCTATATATTTTCAAGCTTCAATACCTCAATTACAAGTATGGCATCATCACTATCATTAGAATTTGAAAGATTAAGTAATTTAGCATTACCAAAAGCTATATTGTAATTAAATACGATCTTCTCAATCTAACTTAGACAACGAACATAAAAAAATTGGAATAAATCCAAAAAATAAAAAAGTAATCTCATATTAATTGTTGCGCCAACTTTAAGAATTGATATTATATCTGAAACATATATATCGCACTAATGGTTTAAAGGAGAAAATGAGTTTAAGAAGGCTAAAACGGAGAAATGAATATAATAGGATGTCCCTGACTTTGCTTGATATTCTTAGTGCATATTCATACACCGCTAAACTCTAAGTCTCTCGTCACTTGTTGCTCCTAATGTGATCACCAATTGAATTAGTTTCTCAGAATATATAAGTGAAATTGATAAATATATGATTTGGATGCCATGATATGATTCACATGCCTTCAGATAGCAATCTTAAAGAACTGGAAAAAGATATGCTATAAAATATATTGAATGATAATTATGAACTCTGTAAGAATATGAGTAAATTGTTCTTTACTTCAAGTTTACCTTGAATTGAGTATTAATAATAACCATGGCTGCTGCACTTGAACGTAACAGCCGGAACTCATTTTCTTCTATTATTTGAACGTATGTAGTAATTGGTCTTTAGTGCTAGGTAATTAGTGAGGAAGAGAAAAACCACTCTCAATTGAGCTTTAATACAAATAATTGCCACTTTCTATATAACTTTAAGACAAATAAATACTATTCTCATCTGTTATAACTGAATGAGAATAAGTAAAAGTCCATTGGAAAAGATAAAAAGATTTTTGGACAAAAAAAGGCAAAAAAATGAGAAGAAAGATAAATAGGAATCCTAGTCTAAGAGAGGTGCCAAGTCAGCAATATTTTTCCCTCTTTTACATATATATATATATATATATATATATATATATATATATATATATATATATATATATAATTGATACAACAACAATAACAGATCTGGTGTAATTCTACAAGTGGGGTATGGAGAGGGTAGTATGGATGCATGTATTGGTGGTGAAAAAACTTACACGTGAAATATTGGAATGCTGACATGGCATGGCATGTAGGATAGTGATATAGCGACAAGTGGCTTTCTTAATTGATAGGGATGATAAGGCACGGGAAGAAATACCCACGAAACGGTACCGGGCCTAACAGTTGGCGAAGAATAAATGAGGACGAAATGAATGAAGAATAAAAAGAAGGTGCATGAACGGGAAGTAAATAAGGAAGGGAAATCGGAATAGATATGAGGCATTTATAGCAATAAATACGCCGGTTATAGATAACCGAGATAATAGGCAATCAATATCATTAATGCCCATAGTCAACCCAAATTATGTGGGAAAAACCACTACTATTGTATAATCCTATATAAGGGCCCGGAATTCTATTTGTAGGGACAGATCTGAGTCAATATTGAAATATACTCTTTACTTTTCTGCTTTCTCAAAATTCTCTACCTTGACTTTGCAAATTGTCTATCAATTATTTCCTTAGTTATTCTTATTATTTTCCCTTGATATCGCTGTGAAAGTGAAGTAAAACTTGATTATCAGTAACCCGTTTTCTTCTAAAATTAGATTTTGATCAAAAGACTTATTTTTGGTTAAACAAATTGGTTCCGTTATCGAGAAATTGATAATCTTTTCACTTTCCAAATTTACTTTTCTGACAAACAATCATGTCAACTGCCAACGACAATAACCAACTGAACCAACAGGAGGGAGGAGCTCCACCAATCCCTTCACCACAAAAATATCCTCAACAATCCCAAGAGGGAACACCTCAAAGATCAATATCACATACGAATGATCAACAAGGGGCGAGCAAACTGCTGAACAGGGCACATTATAACAATTAAGTCAACAACGCCCTTCAAGCTTTTGTTAGTGGTTTGCTAACTGCGCCACCAACTTTTCCTCCAAATAATACCGCAACTATAGAAAACCTACGCTCGGGACTTGCTAATTCAGGAAGCGGAGGAACTCCCGGTGAATCTCGTGATGGAAGGTCAGGTACACCAAATATTTCTGACTTACAAAGTTTGGTACTAACTTTACAGAAACAACTGAAAGAGCAGAATGATCGCATAGAACAAATACCTAGCGTACCACCCGTGATTAATGGAGTGGATATTGATAAATATTCACAACAGCCTTGGAATCCAAGTGCAGCACCTTTACCGATTCCTAAGAACTTTAAAATGCCTGATATTCCAAAATATGATGGAACGACAGACCCAAGCGATCACGGAACCGCGTTTGCAACTGGCGTGAAAGGCAACGATTTAACCAAGCAAGAAATTGAATCAGTATTGGTCAAAAAATTTGGCAAAACACTCATGAAAGGAGCACTAACATGGTATTCTCTCTTACCTGAAAACTCTATTGACTCTTTTGTTGAGCTTGCAAATTCATTTATAAAAGCACATTTGGGAGTTCAAAAAGTTGAGAAGAGGATGAAAGACATCTTTAAAATAAAATAAGGGGATACTGAGCTACTCAGGGAATTTGTGGATAGATTTCAACGTGAATGGATGATGCTACCGCGAGAACCTGATAATTGGGCAGCCATGGCGTTTGCAAGTAACTTAAATGAAAAAAGCTCAGAAGCCACAAGAAGACTTAAGGAAAGCTTACGAGAATTCACTGCTACAACATGAAATGATGTGTACAATAGGTACAACAGGAAGCTGCGGATAGAAGAAGACACGATCACTCAGGCAAGGGGTGATGAAAGAACAAGTTCAAGACGATCAGAATCTGAAAAAGGTCCGGAAAAAACAGGTACGAACCTTACATGGGACCTGCAGGACGGGATTCACTGTCTAAACAAGAAAACATACGGTACGATTCTAGATCATGGCATAGAGATGCGGGTTCATCATCCAAGTTTGGAAAAGGGCGAGATGCGCGAGACAATAATGCTAATACCAATGCAAGGATTGGTGATTACAGTTTCAATATTAGCACTTTGAGTTAGTAGCTGTTATAAGGAGTATGAGAGATAAGGTGTGGTGGCCGAAAGAAATGAGATCAAACCTAGCAGAAGAAATCCAGATTTCTGGTGCGAGTTTCATAATGACCATGGCCATAAAACAGCAGATTGCAGATTATTACAAGGTGAAGTAGAGCATTTGTTAAAACAAGGTTATTTAACTGATTTGTTAAATGAGAAAGGTAAGCAATCTTATATGAAGAATAGACAAGAGCCTCCAAAACCTCCGTCACCAAAAAGAACGGTTAACGTGATAAGCGGGGGAGAAGAGGTCAGCGGTGTGATACTGCTGCAAAAAAGACATCAAAAGTCACGGTTACCCATGGGAAGTGAGTTCGCCAAGTTTTAGAGGAAGACGGTATAAATTTTGATGATACAGATGCAGATGGCTTGATAATCCCTCACAATGATGCACTGGTAATATCTTTACTTGTACATGATATTAATGTGAAACGAGTTTTGATTGATCCAGGTAGCTCCATAAATATTATTCTTCTTAGAGTGGTAAATGAGATGCAAGTTGATGACATGATGGTGCCGAACGCACGTACCTTATCTGGGTTCGATAATTCAAGTGTTGTCACAAAAGGGGAAATAATGCTTACCACATTTGCAGAAGGAGTTGTCAAGGATACAAAATTCCAGGTGATAGATACGGGCATGGCTTATAATATAATTCTTGGCAGGCCGTGGATTCATGATATGGATGTTGTACCGTCTACTTTACATCAAGTTATTAAGTTTCCTTCGTAATGGGGGATTTGACAAATCCGTGGAGATCAGCAGGCTTCTAAAAGTATCAATTCAGTTGCGGATTCGAGCACAGTGAACGATGATGCAAATAAGAAATAGCAACTATAGAATTCAGTTTAGGACATAAAAACACAAACCTAAACTAAAAATAGTTCAGGACAGACGGATGTAGATTCAAGACCTAATGTCATTCAAGAGCCAGAAAAGAATGAAAACATCAAAACAACAATTGAAGAACTCGAGGCTATCACACTTTCCGAGCAGTGGCTAGATAGAAAAGTTTATGTTGGAATGAAGCTAAGCCCGGGAATGAAAGGTAAACTTGTCAAATTTTTACAAGTTAACGCAGATTGCTTTCCTTGGTCGCATTCAGATATGACAGGTATACCACCGGAGGTGATGACCCACAAGCTGAATGATAATCTGTCATATCCACCTGTCAAACAGAAGAAAAGGAAGCAGGGATCCTTCAAAAATCAGGTGATCTAGGATAAGGTACAAAACTTTTTAAAATTGGGTCAATACGAGAGGTAAAATATCCTAACTGGCTAGCTAATACTATAGTAGTACCAAAAAAGAATGGGAAATTGTCACGACCCAATTCCCGACCCGGTCGTGATGGCGCCTCTCGTGAAGACAAGGCCAGCCAGAACAACGCAAACACCTCTTTTAAAGAAATTAATTAATATTAACAATTCTAACACATGCTTAATATAGTCAATAATGCGGAATCAACGATAATAACAAGAGAAACCATCCCGACACAGCCCAAACCGGGGTATCACAAGTCATGAGCTACTACAGAGTTTGCTATAAGTCTACAAAGAGTAATATCCGAAACAATAGTCTGAAGAAAACATAAATGGTGTAAGATAGGGGAGACAAGGGGCTGCAGACGTCAACAGCTACCTCGTAACTCCAACTCGCTGCCTGGTTTGGAAGGAATCAGTGCTCAGGAGCGGACTCTGCTATGCCTGAATCCGCACACATGGTGCAGGGAATAATGTGAGTACTCCGATCCAGTGAGTAATAATAAGAAATAATAACCGAAGTCAAGAAAACACATAAGTGCACAAGGCAATTCTATATCAGGCAGTAAATCACTTAAAGCCGTAAAACAGTTAAGGTCAAGTGAAATCTCCTTTTTTTTTAAAAACAGGTAAATCAGATAAAACAACAAGTAAATAGTGAGTAGAAATCTGCCCCTCGGGGCCAGTATCAATCGCTTAGAACAGTATCAGTAACTCAGCATAATATCAGCCCCTCGGGCTCACTCTTAGATCATATGGGTACCCGCGCTCACTGTGGGTGTGCAGACTCCGGAGGGGCCCCTTACGGCCCAAGTGCTATATCAACATAAGGCCTGAAAGCCTTCTCACATCACTCATAAGGCCTGAAAGCCTCCTCATATCACTCACAAGGCCTGAAAGCCTCCTCACATCACTCACAAGGCCTGAAAGCCTCCTCACATCACTCACAAGGCCTGAAAGCCTCCTCACATAATGGCCCTCGGCCTCACTCAGCCCAGAAAACATCATAAGCCCCTCAGGCATCAATAAAATAGTAGTGCTCAGCCCAAACAACAGTGGAAATATCATTTAAGTCTCAAAGTTCAATTAAAGCAGCTGAGTTTGTAAAACAGTATAATCAACAGGACTGAGTTCAAGTAGTATATCAAAATAGTGAGGAAATAGTGATAAAAATCCACGAAGGATTCAAGTAGCCGGCATGAAGCCCAAAATATGGCAATAGGTCCAAATCATGTTGATAACAAATACATTTCAGTCAAATACGCGGTAAAAATGTCAATCGGGACGGACCAAGTCACAATCCCCAGTAGTAAACAACCCCGCGCTCGTCATGAAGCGCGTGTTTCACCTCAGTATAGCACTACGTTGTGCAAATCCGGGGTTTCAAACCCTCAGGATATCATTTACTATCATTACTCACCTCAAGCCGGCCAAAATCCTAGCTCGCTATGCCCTTGCCTCTTAAATCGGCCTCCTCGCGCGACGAATCTGAGCAAAACCACAACGAATACATCACAATAGGCTAAGGGAACATAACCCCAATCGAAAAGAATCGAAAAACATCGAAAATCACAAAATTTGCAAAACCCGATCCCGGGCCCACTTCTCGAATTCCAGCAAATTTTACATCAACGGATTCCTTATCTCGCCACGAGTCTATACATATCAAGAACTCCCAAATCCGAGCCCAAATGACCCATCAAAATCCAATTTGAAATACCAAAACTCAAGCCCTAGCTCTTCCCCCTTTTTGATAAATTTTCATGAATTTCTAGGTTGATTCTACCATTAAATCATGCATTTAGGTTATAGGACTCACCTCCAATCAATCCCAGTCGAAATCCCCTTCAATTCTCGTCCAAAAGCTCTCAAGGATGTTCAAAAATAGTGGAAAAATGCCTTAGCTCATGGAACAAAATGAAACTTTTAAAACCCTTTCTGTCCAGACATTTTCGCTTCTGCGATCCTCTAACCGCTTCTGCGGTTTCCGCTTCTGCGGAATTCCTCCGCTTCTGCGGAGCTTTACTATTTGCTCAAGACTGCTTCTACGATCTAAATCCGCTTCTACGGACACCGCTTCTGCGGACACCTGCCCGCTTCTGCGGAAAATCCCAATGGCCCATGTCCGCTTCTGCGGTTCCATCGCAGCATCTGCGGCTCCAAGCCCGCATTTGCGAAAAACTTACTCCTCAAGAAACTCACACCTGCGACTCCCTTTCCGCATCTGCGGAACCGCATCTGCGGTCCCTTTTCCGTAGATGCGGAAATACCAGAACCAGCAAATATCAGCAATGACACAAGTCCAAAATTCATCCCGATGGCCATCCGAAATCACCCCGAGGCCCCCGGGACCTCAACCAAAAGTTCCAATCCATCCTAATACATCATTCAAACTTGCTCCAATCATCAAAACACCTCCACCAACACCAAAACCATCAAATTACATCGGATTCAAGCCTAAATTCTTCTAAAACTTCCGAAACACGCATTTGATCAAAAACCCGACCAAAATACCTCCGAATGACCTGAAATTTTGCACACACATCCCAAATCACCTAACAAAGCTACAGAAACTCTCAGAATTCCATTCCGACCCTCGGATCAAAATCTCGCCTATCAACCGGAATTCGCCAAAATACTAACTCCGCCAATTCAAGCCTAATTCTACACCGGACCTCCAAAATTACTTTCGATCACGCTCCTAAGTCACAAATCATCCCCCGAAGCTAACCGAATCACCGAAAATCACATCCGAGCCCTCTAACTCATAAGTCAACATCCGGTTGACTTTTCCAAACCAAACCTTCCTTAAAGAGACTAAGTGTCTCATTTCCTTCTAAAACCAATGCAAATCAACTCGTTCACACAAGACTCTTATAATGAAGCATAAAGAAGCAGGAAATGGGGGAAACGGGGCGGTAACTCACGTGACGACGGGTCGGGTCGTCACAGAAATGGCGAGTTTATGTAGATTATACTGACTTAAATAAAGCTTGTCCTAAAGATTCATTCCCTTTACCGCATATAGATCAGCTAATTGATTCTACTGCAGGTCATGAGTTGCTATGTCTTTTAGATGCCTATTCAGGGTATAACCAGATAAATATGGACCTTTTAGATGAAGAAAAAACTTTCTTTACCACAGACAGGGGGACTTACTGTTATAAAGTCATGCCTTTTGGTCTAAAAATGTTGGAGCCACATACCAAAGATTGGTAACAAAAATGTTTGATGAACATATGGGAAAGACTATGGAAGTCTAAATTGATGATATGCTAATCAAATCAGCACAGGCAGGAGATCATATCCAACATCTGTTAAGACACTTTTCATATTCCCCGCAAGTTCAATATGAAGTTAAATCCAGAAAAATGTGCATTTGGCGTGGCTTCAGGTAAGTTTTTAGGTTTTCTTGTTACTAACCGAGGTATTGAAGTAAACCCTGCACAGATCAAATCTATTGAGGAGATACCAGACATACTCACGAGCAAAAAAGAGGTGCAGAGGTTGACAAGTAGGATAGCAGCTTTGGGAAGATTTATTTCCAAATCCTTGAAGAAAAGTTTTATGTTCTTTTCAGTAATGAAAAAGCAAAACCAATTTGAGTGGACTGATGAATGTCAACAAGCTCTCAGAAATCTAAAAGCATATTTATCAAATCCGCCCCTACTGGCTAAACCGAAGGATGGAGAAAGGTTACTCATCTATATCGCCATGTGAGAAATGGCGGTAACTGCAGTATTGGTACGAGAAGATAAAGGTAAACAATCTCCAATTTATTATGTTAGCAAATCTTTGTTGGATGCTGAAACTCGATATCCTCACTTAGAAAAACTTGCTTTAGCATTAATTATGGCATCTAGAAAGTTGAGGCCTTATTTTCAATGTCATCCTATCTCTGCAGTGACTGTTTATCCCCTAAGAAATATATTTCATAAGCAAGAGCTGTCAGGTAGGTTAGCTAAATGGGCTATAGAACTCAGTGAATACGATATTGTGTACCAATCTAGAACTGCGATAAAATCACAAGTTTTAGCAGATTTTAGCGCAGGAATAGTTCCTAAAGCAAAAAGGAACTATAGGTATTCACCGAATCTAATCCGGGTACTTGGACCCTATTTACTGACGGTTCCTCGAATGTTAAAGGAGCAGGTTTAGGTACTGTTCTAATCCCACCTTTAGGGGAAATCATAGCGCAAGCAATAAAATGTCATCCCATTACTAACAATGAAGCAGAGTACGAGGTTGTAATTGCAGGTCTGGAACTGGCACGAGAACTCAGAATAGAGTAGATTATAATCAAAAGTGATTCACAACTGGTAGTTAACATATGCAGGGGACTTACATAGCTGGAGAGGTATGAATGCAGCAATATTTGGAAAAGGCTTGAGAATTAACCAGATATTTCCAATAATGTAAAATCATGTAAATGCCTAGGGACGAAAATGCGGAAGCATATGCACTAGCTAATCTCGCATCTTTTGCAGAAGTAAAGAATGCGGAAAATGTTACCGCAATACATTTGTTTCATTCGGCAATCGACCAAGATAAAAATGAGGTAAATTTTAATAATTTAACTTAGGATTGGAGAAACAAATTTATTAACTTTCTGCAGTACGGAATTCTACCTGAAGATAAGAAAAAGGCTCAGTCACTTCAACGTAAAGTTGTCTGTTACTGTTTGGTTCGTGGAAACCTGTATCAAAAGATGTTCGGAGGACCTTTGTCACGATGTCTCGGACCTTCTCAAACAGATTATCTGATGAGAGAAGTACATGATGGACATTTTGGATATCACGCAGGAGGAAGATCCTCGGTAATAACTCTAATAAGAGCAGGATATTATTGGCCAAAAATGAAAGAATATGCAGAAAGTTTTGTGGCCAAGTGTGACAAATGACAACGATATGGCAATAACATGCATCGACCAGCGGAGCTATTACATCTGGTTATTTCACCATGGCCTTTTATGAAGTGGGGGATGGATACCGTGGGTCCACTGCCACAAGCTAAAGGAAAGGTACGGTTTTTATTAGTATTAGGATTATTTTACCAAATGGGTAGAAGCGGGAACCTTCAAACAAGTGCGGGAGAAAGAACTCAAGGACTTTATTTGGCGAAACATTATATGCCGGTTCGGAGTTCCAAATGAAATCGTATGTGATAATCGCCCACAATTCATAGGCACGAAAATCACAGAATTTTTCCAGAGTTGGTAGATTAAAAGGATACCTTCCACACCTTACCATCACGTGGCCAATGGACAAGCCGAATCGACAAACAAAGTTATTATTAATAACTTGAAGAAAATATTAGAGGAGTCAAAAGGCAAGTGGTCTGAAGTGTTACCAGGAGTCTTATAGGCTTATCGAACGACAGCAAAGACAGGTATGGGAGAGACTCCATTCTCACTTGTTTATGCTGCTAAAGCCTTAATTCCAATTGAAATAGGTGAACTAAGTACAAGATATACACAAGCAACTGAGGAATCAAACGAGGAAGAGATGCGAATAAATTTAGATTTGCTTAAAGAAAGGAGAGAAGCGGCTCTAATAAGAATGGCAGCTCAGAAACAAATTATTGAGCGATACTACAACCGTAAAGCTCATCTTAAATACTTCAAGATTGGGGACTTCGTCCTCAAAAAGGTTTTTCAATCAACAAAAGCAGCTAATGCAGGGAAGTTGAGTCCAAATTGGGAAGGACCTTATGGATTTCGAAGCATCATTGGAAAGGGAGCATATGAGTTGGAAACCATAGAAGGCAAAGTACTACCATCAAATTGGAATGCTTTTCATTTAAAGAAGTATTACTTCTAGGCAAAAGAAGTACCCATGGTCAGGTATCACTCAATTATGATTTTATTTTGTTCTTTTTAATTATACTAACCATTTTATATGATAGGCAAAAAGCTAGCATGTACCAAATGATGATATTAGACCCGAAAGACACGAGGAATACTGAATTATTCCCGGTCTACGTTACAAACTTTGTGATGGGAAAAAAGGGTTAAGCAGTTATCATCTAAATATATACCTCCGAGTCCCGTGTGTATTTTCCTTTTCAGGGAATGGACCAAAAGGAAGAAACAATCCAGTGCTAAAGATTTCATACTTCAAAGCTCTAACACTTGGGGGACTATATATATGAAGAGGCAAAGAAGACAAAAAGTCAGAATGCAAGCCTGAATCAGCCTAAGAGCCAAAAATCAAGCCTGACTCAAAAACCTTTGAATAAACCTTGAGAAGGTGTAAAACTCGCAAAAAGGACACAAGATGGATACAAGATATACTCCAAGTTCTTATGAGTTTTTAGGTTAAGGTCAATAATTAGTCATGGGATAATAGACCCGGGATTTTGAAACCTATTACAAATAAAGTAGTTCAAAGAGTTTTAAATGTTGTATTGCATAAATGAAGAATGGTGTACAAAATTTGGAAGTTCAAAGCATAAAACTTCCTCAAATTATTTCTTTTTCTACTTCTTTCATATATTTACACCAATATGAAAATGAGACGTCATCTTCATCAGTGTCGCTTATAAAAGGGCCCTCATTTATAAAAATTTTGTGTCTATCAAAATCACGAACTGTTAAAGTATTTTTTAATGCAAGATTGAATGTCAAAGAGTGGAACAAAAACTCAAACATCAAAATAGGAGGAAAAGAAGACCGATAT
>NW_017672472.1:32049-49713 GCF_001879085.1 Nicotiana attenuata
TATATATATATATATATATATATATATATATATATATATATATATATATATATATATTAAATTTTGTAAAAACAAAGTACTTGTTTGTCATCAATCCCCTGAACAAGATAGGGGTAAACCAACAACCATTCCAGAAAAGAAAAGAAAAACTTCCCACCAAAAAGTTCTAAACAAAACAATCAAGTAACAGAAAACATTAGGAGGCATCATCCACTGGAATATCAGCAACCGGAGCATCATTGACGGAAGTAGAGGGGTCAGCTTGAGAAGAAGAGGCTTGAATATTAGCTTCACCAAGAGCAAGTCCATCATCTTCGGGAACTTCACCTTCAGGTGAAGGAAAGCTTTGATTGTGTTGAGTTTTTTCAATTGCCTATTTAGCATTAGTAATCTCAGCGTGAAAGTCAAAACCCTCCTGGCTGGCTTCCATTAGAGTCTCGAGGCGATTATTCAAAAAATCCCTGCTCACGTCAAGTGATAGATTATCCTCAAGAGCTTCATAGTCTTTCTCCCACTGATCAATTTCGGTTATTAACTCTTCCTTCTCTGTTTTGGAAGCATCAAAGCGGCCTTTAAAGGGGCAAGGGAACTTTCCAAGAATTTAACAATATCAGTAGAGGCACAGAGATCTTGTTGAGTTTGAGTAAGTGTTTGAACCAACTCTCCTGCATAAGTCTCTTTCTGGTTAAGGAGTTCCCTCAAACTCATTATCTCTTCGATTGCCTTCGAAAGCTGCTCAGCAAATGAGGACTCAAGGATATCCTTATCCTTACCAACTTGACTTGAAGAAGCCTTTTCAATCGCTAACTCAACAGCGATCATCTACATTTGAGTAGGGGCGTCAATGGTTCGGTTCGGTCGGTTATTTTATAAAATTTGTACCATACCAATTTTTGGGTTATTCTATTATGTATAACCAAAATTAGACTTTTCGAAACCGTCCCAATCATGTCGGTTTTTCTTCGGTATCGGTACGGTTCGGTTAATTTTTGGTTTTTTTTTTTAATATCATGTAAAATTCACCTGTAGAAGTAAAATGAATGCAATAACATACGTTCTTTTAGAGGACTTAGCAAAACTCTCTAGACATTTTTACTGTTTAATGGGTGATGAATTAAAAAAGAAAAAAGAAAGATGGCTAGAGTATAAATCCATTAACTATTCTACAACAATCTAAAAGAAATCAAAGAAAGACAAAGAAAATATAAATCACATGAGTTGAAAGATTTAACAAGTTGGGACTCAAGAAAAAAGTCTATAGAAGATTAAATATTCAAAAAGATAAATCTAAATTATATGAAAGGAAACTTATTCAAGTTATTGTAGTTTGCTACTCATAATCGTTAAATACTTTGTGTCTTGCTAATAAAGATACTTGAAATAACTTAATTTAAGTAGAAGTAGCATAATAGGTTTTAGGAGTTAGTAGAGTTTAATTAATTGTTGGCTTGTAATAGTTTTCATAATTCCGAGGCCCAAAGAAAATATAATGCATTATTATTTTTAAACTTACTCAATAAATATATTTTCCACATGTAAAATTTATTTGGTACGGTTCGGTATTTTTTCGGTTTATTTTTATAAAATAAAAAACCTACCCTAATTATCGGTGCGGTTATAGATTTATATAAAAACCTTCGGTTTTTTAAAAAGGAACCTAAAAATCGGTTCGGTGCGATACGGTTCGGTCGGTTTAGTCGGTTTTCGAATATCCATTGACACCCCTAGTTCTAAGGCATCCTTCTCCTCTGCCAACCTTCCTTCTTCAATTGAAGACCTTCAAATTGCTCCTTCCAATTGTCAGCCTCGATGCGCTAATCAATAATTTGTTGGTCAGCATGGATGATTCTTTTCATGAGTTCCGTACCTATCAAATTGGTCTATAAAGAGAACAGGGGTTATGGATAAAACAAAAAGAGAAGAAAGAATGAGTAAAATCAAACTCAAACCTTCAGGGATAAATGAACAATATCGTTCATCCAAGTTAACGAACTATGACTCTCCAACTTTTCCATCTCCATAGGACCGAGCAAAGGCTTCAACTATACGTCAGCTTGACCCGACTTCTTCAATAGGTTCCCACCTTCAAGAACCTGGACAACAATTTTCTTCATCGCCTACTTGCTACTAGAAGGATCAATTTTTGTGTGAGAAGTAGCAGCAGCTGAAATGGCAGATGAGGTGAAAGCAGTCACGGGGGGACCATCAGCAGCAACTTCAGGTAAGGGAACTCGAGGATAATTGGGGACTGACGTTGGAAAAGAGGTAAGGAGCAACTCCTCAGAAACGGGTTCAAAGGCTTCCTCACTTCCGAAGCCATGGGCAAATTATTGTTCAGCAGAAGCATGGGGGATCATTCACTTCTTCATCAGAGATCACAAACGGGGGTACTTGCTAGCTCATCCAAAGGTCTAGAGGGAACTGATCTTGATGGAGGGGTAACTTTATCATCAAAAATAACGCGTCTCCTGACTCGTGGCCTAAGAACTAAAGAACCCTCCCTTTCAGAAGCAAGTCGAACATAGTTCAGGAAACTTTGTTTTTGATTTTCTTTTGTTTTTCTTCTATTTTGTTTTGTTTTCTCTTTCTTTTTCCTTTCCTTTTTTCTCTCTTTTTTCATTTTTCATTTCATTTTCTTTGTCTTTTCTTCCACCTTTTTTTTTTGTATTTTTCTTTTTCTTCTCTTTTTCATTTTTTTTCATTTATTTTTTTGATAATAACTTCCAGGTTCCAAAGAGGGTATTCAAAGAAGAGTAACCGGCTCAAATGGTTTACAAAAGGGTTAATGGTATTTGGGTAGCGAGAATGAAAGCTTTTGTCATCCCAACCGGAGAATATTAATACTATATAGAGGATCAAACATAGTACCTTTTGGATGCATTTGCATTGACAGTTGTTACATGGACATTTCCTTCGATGTTTCCTAGGTACAACGCTCTCTTTGGCAATACTCTTGTTACCATGTATGGATCTTTCCAATCTGGAGCCAATTTTCCTTTAGTTGTTCCAACGCTTTGATTTATTTCCTTAAGCTCATCTTCATTGCAATCTAATTCTTGATTCATTATTTCGAGGTCTGACAGCATTTTAGGATCCGGGCATGAAGTCCGCAAGCATGTCATGTTATTGAAATCTGCATTTAACAGAACTGAAAAGAAAATAAGAAAAGTGACATGAGTTTTTTTTTTTGGAATTTTAAAAGATAGAAGGGTTAATATCGGAAAGTAAGATAATAAAGCAAAACTTCTGGATCACACCCTAAGATAATCCGGACGCAGAAAAGATAGCAAGACTGGCTACCGATACTCGCGTCTGATGGGGAAATTTCAAGCTTGGTGACCGTTTTTTGGCTTTTCTTCTGTCTCGGCAATGGCTGCAATGGCCTTCAGTGCCAGATCAAATTTTCCTAATCTTCACAAACCATTCTAACTATTGGCCCAATGTTGTAAGCAGGCAACAGATTGTTCGTCACATCAGGAGCCTCTTCGTCCCAAAGAAAGATTCTTTCAACTTCAATCAAATCTTCAACTGCCTTTTTGAGGGTCCAATAGTCCTCCGTACTGCGTCTCACTGCTTCAGAGTGGTAGTCACATCTAGCATCAGCTCGGTGCGAAGGGGACTCAGGGTTCGGCCGGTTCGGGGCCACTGGGTGCAACATATCTAGCCTAATTAGCTTTTCTAACAAGCTTGAATACGATTCACCAATAGGGGTGAACTGATTCTTTATGAAAGGCTCTCTTGGGCGTGGATTGTACTGGGGAACATTTGGTTGGGGATTATATGGAGCTTGGTAAGGAAGGGCATTTTTGGGAGGTGAAGCTCGTTTTTGTGTATAATGTTGTGGCCGCGTGTAAGGTTGTGCGTTCATCACCGCATAGGGAGGCGGTACCACGGCATAAGCAGCATCTTGAAGGGGATAATAGTGTGGTGGGACCGAGGCCATAGGAAACCGGCCTTTGGATCTTGTGAAGTAAGGATGGAAAGCCAGATTACCAACAAAACCAACCACCTGAACAGAACCTAGCTCAACAACCTTGTTAGCTTTGAAACGCTTAACAGATAGGAAATCGCACATTGATGCAATGCACCTAAAATGTTAAACGCTCTACCATGTGTTTGAACGGTTGCATGTTTCATCCCGACCTTTAAATGTCTCTTTTTTACTCTGTACCTCTTTTCTTTCATTTCTGCCTCTCTTTAATCACTCTTGATTTTTTCATTTTGTTTATATCGCTCTTTTATTTTTGGCACTCTATTTGTTTTTGTCACTCTTTTTTTTTCTTTTTATTTTTCGTCACTCTTTTCTTTCTTTTTTTACTCAATTTTTCTTTCTGTTTTTTTTACAGTTTATTTTTCACTCAATTTATTTATGGCTATGATCGAATCCGATTGGGATTGCTTACGTATCAAGACACCGCATGAATCAGACCATAACGTAGTTCAGGGGATAAATGCGAAATAAAGGAAAGAAAATTTTTGGGGTTTTCAATATTTCATTAAAATAAAAACTTTTTGGCTTTTTCTATTCCAAAGACTCCGACATACAGACTTAAGAACTGAAAAACAAAAATAGACTTGGAAAAGACTAACAGACTCAAAAAGAAAATCAGGAATACATAAGAGCCTCCAATACTACTCCAAGGGCCCGCGGGACATCAGTCGGCCTCGACGCGGGCCTGCGTGCAATATCTTCTTGGAGACGGTCTAGGTTGTCCATCACTTGACGGACAAAAGTCATCACAGCAGCAAAGAACATGGACCTAGTCATATCCTCGCGTTCATGGCACTTCATTACGACATAATCAGCAATTTCTTTAATCCTTGCTCTAATGACACCCTTCTCCTGGAGTAGGCATCCAATTTGCTGAGACCGGGCCTCCAAAACCTATGTGGCCATATGGTTTTGCTCTTGCAACTTCTGCATGGTCCAGTCGAGACATCAATGTATAGCAATGCTCTCTTTCCGATTTAAAATTCTTTGTTTGCTGGGCCATTTCATTTTCAAGAGTAGTCAGCTTCTTCTTTAAACCCGTGACTCCTCTGTCATACTTTTCCTTTAGCTGCTGAGCAAACCTCGTCCGTTCTTCTGCATTCTTTTCCAACTTTTTCTAGGCTTTTGCCAATTCATCCTCGGCCTTTTCCAAATCAGCCCCATAATCACACACTTTTCTTCTAAGATTGTTTATGAATTTTTCATATGTTTTGCTTCTTCCCAGGTTTTCAGCGGCTATTTTCATCCTCTGAATCTGAGCTCGGAGGGCTTCGTTTTCTCGGGCCAACCTTTTCTTTTCACCCTCATCCGCAGCGGCCTGCAAACCACTATCAAATTTAATGTTTCTGATTTGCCCTTCTAGTTTGCTTATGGTAGCCCTATAGTCATTCTCATTGGTTAACCAAGCCCATTGTTCTTGCGATGCGTCAACAAATTCATGGATGTGGGGCCTTTTGGTCGGCCTTTCAAATTCATCATTTGCCGCGACTCTCTTCCCATACCAAGCAAGATAACTAGGCGAAACCTCGCCCCTGGATATATAGCGTACTCGGGTATTTGCCCTCAAATACTCGCACTCGTTCCAAATATGGCGAACCACTTCTTCAGGAAATTGAGCTTCGGAGCGGATTTCGACCACATGAGTACTAAGATCTTCGTCTTTGGGAACTATCTGGCATCTTCCAAGTTGTCTCAAAACCCGGTATGAGGCATAGGGTTGGATGTTTCGGAGACCCATTATTAGGAAGTAGGGACCGTGGCGGGCATGTACATAATCTCATCAACAGGAAGCCAGCCCAATATCCACTCTATCTGACCCGCGGTTATAGAACGAAGGTGGGATATCCAATCTTTGACCCCTTCTGGTATTTTTAACCCGGTCACTCGTGTACCAAACTCCTCGATGCAGCTTTTTCCCGTAGACCCGTAGTTCATGTATCGGGGACGGTGACAAAGGTGTTCGATCATCCACATTTGCAATAGCAGATTGCACCCCTCAAAAAACTCTACTCCGGCTTTACAGGCTTTGAGAGCTCGGAATATATCTGATACGATCATGGGTGCGAGGGTACTCTTGGTATTGGTTGTCGAAACCTGGACAATACCAGCTACATGCAAATCAATGTTCCCGTCCTTCCTTGGAAACACTAAGAGGCCTAAAAATGCCACCATGAAGGCGAAGCATCTATGGATTTCCCACTTTGATCAGTTTGCGTTACTACAGAGTCCACCTTCTAGGTCCTCCAATCCTCATAAATGCCCATACCGCTGGTATGTAAAGTGGAAAATCCACCTGCCAGATCTTCATTCTGGATCTGCCTGCTTATTTTCAGTAAGTCTAGAAACTTGTGGGGAGTAACGGCCCTTGGAGCTATCAAGTATTTGTGTCTTAAACCCTCTGTACTCCCGGCATCACCCACTATTTCTTCCAAGGTCGATGTAAGCTCAAAATCTAAGAAATGCAGAACATTGTGAGGAGGGTCCCAGAATGTCACTAATGCCTCTATTACATCACTTCTAGGTTTAATCTTTAATAATCCAGTGAGTGCCCCCAAGTATTGGTTGACCTTGTCTCGCCCCTGTTTTCCCAAATTCTCCCACCACATGTGGAGTGCAAATGGAATCTGAGTCATAACCTTCACCGGTAAATTCTGAACCGTGCTCATTCTGCACATTTAGATTAGGGTGACTGGGTTAAAACATGTGAGTTTTTGTTTAAAAACTGATCAAAAGGTTATTTTTTTGCAAAAATTCAAACTAAAACAAATCATGACTACTTTTGCAAATACGGCCCTTCAGCACTTCGGAGGGGAAGATTTTAGGTATGTGTTTGTTAGGTGGCCAAAAATTGACAAAGGGACCGTTGGTGGCTATTCTCGCAAAAATAGCCTTCCGGCGTCCCATCGGGATATTTCTGGCTATTTATGCAAAAACAGCATTACCTATCTTTATTTACGACAAAAATGAAGACATTTCATATGTTGGTTATTTTTGCAAAAAGGACGGGGCTGGACCCGATGAGGGTTGCTTACGTATCCCACATCCGGTGAGAATCAAACCCGCGTAGTTCGGTCAGTTTGTCGTAACAGGAAAGCATGACTTATTTTGAAATGACTTTTCTCCTTTTTCTTTTTCTTTTTTTTTCAAAATTTTGGCAGAGTTTCGAGATATATTTTGAACACCAGGTTTTTTTTAAAAAACGGGTAATTTTCTCTCTTTTACCTCAATTTGGTTTTTCTTGACTTTTCTTCCCAATTCTAGAAGTCGGTCAACATGCAAACCGTAGCAAATAAATGTACAAGTAGCACGTAAAAATGCATCAGGATGGTCTTTTTTAATTTGGATACACCTGTCCTAGACGGACCCAACCCCTGTGTTGAGTCCCCAAAGTCAAATGCACATGATGCAAACAAGCGTTCCTACTAGGGATCCGGCATGAAGCTGTGTTATTCTAGGTTTAAAACCTGGGTGTATTGTTCTAGACCTGGCTTACCCGAGCGGGCAACTCGAGCCGAGGGGGGGCAGCGTACCGGTAACCAAAAGACCATCCGGCTTTGCTACTTGTCCGAATCTCGTTCTAAATTAAGGATATGACACTAACAGAAAAGAAGTCACGTCAGTGTGCAATTCCCGGAAGATTTAGAAGACTCAGAGAGAAGAAGGGTTTCGTAACAGTTTTATGTACAGTTCAAACAATATTAAAGCGGTAAAAAGCAGCATTTAGCACATTAGGCTCAAACACGTAAAAATCAGATAATAAACAAAAGCCAACTATAACAGTTATTCTAAGCTCGAATTCTGAACCCTGAACCAGAAGTTCAGGGTTCTTAAAGTGACATTAATCGAAATAGATTATTTATTTAATTTCAGAGTCGCCATTTGGGATAATTTATGGTGTCCCAAGTCACCGGTTTGTTTTAAATCCCAAATCGAGGAAAATTTGACTTCGTTTAAAGTCTGCGAAACCAGAAAAATTAGGTAAGGAATTCTGTTAACCCGGGAGAAGGTGTTAGGCATTCCTGGATTCCGTGGTTTTAGCACGGTCGCTTAGCAATTTATACTTGGCTTATTTTGTCTAATTACTCATTTTAGGACCTATGTTTATTTTACCTTTTACCGCTATTAATCACTTGATTATTCATATTTAATGAATTATCGAGTTACGCGTACGTATACTCGTTTAGTTTGGTGCGTCAAGAATCATGTCACGCGTACGCGTACACAATTCCTAACACTTAGTTTATTTAAGAAAAAAGTTTAGTCAAAGTCGCGCGAACGCATACTTCGATTTTAATATTGGAAATCATAATTATGTCACGCGAACGTATACATAATCGCGATAACATTTTCTTGTACATATATCCATAATATTAAGGAAGATTGAAGAATACTAGGATTAAAAGTTAGTACTTATATATATGACTGTGCAAAGTTCCCGAAAGTTTCAATTCAAATAGTTGAGTTGTGCTGCTTTTAGTGCGAACAATTTTCTTTTCGTCATTAGCTACGTATAATATTAGCGTAAATGAAGCTAGTTCAAGACACCATGGTCAACACAAAAACTTATGAATCTCTTTTATTATTCTACTGATATAACCCGCCCGCTGATTAAATAGATTCTTTTTTAGAGTACTTTTGGAGTAGTGACGTAGTTCAAGCTTCTATTTGATTTATTTTTTGGAATTGTAATCATGTCACGCGAACGTGTACACAATCACGATAGTAGATTAAATACGCGCCTAAAGCATTTCTGCATGGGTCAAAATTAGACCAGAGAAATTTGGCACGCGAAGATATAAAGCCAAGGTCGGACAGGCCAAGGTCGGACAGGCCAAGGTCGGACCGTCATCAATAAAGCCAAGGTCGGACAGACCAAGGACGGACCGTCATCAATAAGGTCGTGGTCGGATAGGCCGAGGTCGGACAGGCCAAGGACGGACAGTCATGAAACTGCTAGTTTGCTTTGGAATACTCAAAAGGAATATTCTACCGAATATTCTCTCTAAATTGTACCTTTTGCTAGGATTTTCTATGGATACCCCTCTTATAAATAGGAGGGGAGGACTTCCCATTAGGGGGGGTTCTCTTTCGGTCTCCCTCTCCCTCTTTCTAAAAAATATGTAAACACGCATCTCCAAAGAATTGAGAGGATCCGTGATCCCATACCTTCATCGGATCCAAAAAAGGGCCATAAGGTTCTTGTATTTGTCTACCAATGATCTTTATTAAATGAAAGAAGATCCGTCTCACTGAAGATCGGGTGAATCTTTTCCTTTATTCGTAGTTTTGTTACTTAATGCATCTTTACTTATGCAATTAAATCTGATCATAATCGTTGTCAATATTTATATTTGACTATATTTTTCTATTTCTCCTACTCATCTCGATCTAGAGTTAATTATCTTTAACTAGGATTTACCCCTTCATCTTTATTGATTGATTTGCTTAAAAAGTGTTTCATAACTTTTGAGTCAAACAATCTGGCACCGTCTGTGGGGATTTCCTAGTTAAAATTGTAGTTTTCTCTAGATCTAAAATTCAATTCTAGCAAATTTGTAGAGTAGTGTCACTGTTCGGGATTCAGTTTATTGAGATTTTATAGACAGATATACATATTCCTTTCGCTTATCCTGAATGTGAAAATGAAAATAAGGAATAGGAAAGAAGAAAAACTGCCTCTTCAGAGAAAAGGGAAGAATTTTTTGATGTTTCCATCCTCATTACTGCACTATTTTCAGTTTTGGAACATTTTGTCCATCATAGAGTGCAAACTGTTTTCTAAAATTTTACCTCAGAGCTCAGAACTACACCTTGGATCTAATCCCTATAGCTGTACCTTACTTGTCAAGGCACCAATTTTCACGTGAATAAAGGCTTTTCCCATATGCATAAATAAAAAAGACATTAAGTATATTAAGGGTGTCACCACAAAATAAATCTATCCTACACACTAGTGGATATTTTTTCTGTATGGCTGACAAAGTTGCCCATCTGTTCTTGCGCACAAGTAGGCCTGAATCACTATTGATCAAACTAATCCACGCTTATATTGCAAAACACAAAAAAAAATTCCAAAAAGAAAATAATAGTAATATGGTAGGGGCCATGTTTAAATATCATGCTTTATGTAAAAAATTTGTGATAGGGGATGGAAGTAGTTCCATGTCTCTTCCACGCTATATGTTGTGCCGCCTTATGACTTTTTGGTCGGCAGCAGCTCACGTTGCTTATAAATACGGGGACAGTGCCAAAATGCTCTCATCAAAACCTAAGTGCGCATAAACACGCCCTGAAACTTCAATTCACTCGATCACACGCGGATCGATTGATGTCATCACGTCACCGAATGACAACTCTATCTATGGACTTTACGGTCAAGGTGAAATAGCTGAAGCCGATGTCCTTGCCTCTATGATAGAAAAAAGGCATTACACATACTTTTACCAAAAGAGGCAAATATCATTCAATATGAAACTTCTGCATTGAAAAAGAAATGCCAAATCTATACTACTGTTCCTATCATTATTCTTGCTGCTCTTAAGATAATGTCGAACAATCGTCCAACTACTGAACATTTTTCCATACTTGGCTACATGTTTATTTCATACTAGCATATCTATGACATTTTATATTCATGCAAGATCGATTTAAGAAAGGGCCGTGTTTCAAAGAATGTGGCATAGACAGTCTACACTAATCTAAATTACCATGGTTGAGAAGACCGAAACTAGCTCTCAAGTATGGAGCACGGCGAATCATCCTCCGATACGACTCACAATCCGTCATCAACCAAGTCACAGGGACTTTCCAAATAAGAACAAAGGCTGCAAAAATATCAGGCAAGAATTGATAAGCTACTGCCCGAGTTTGACGAGTGTCAACTCGACCAGATACCCCGAGCACAAGACATCGAAACAGGCGGCCTTGCCAAACTGGTAGCGGCCACTAAAAGCATAACCAGAGCAGTGAACGTGGCCACTCCTCTCCACTCACTGACTGATCAAATCGAGGTAACAAACGATTTCGTTTGGTTTAACTGACTATTTTTCTAAATGGAATAGAAGCAGGAGCATTCTCCCAGATACACGAACAGGAAATACATCGTATTCTCCAATGCAAGCAAAATTAAGCAAATTGGGACTCCCCTAAGGAACCCTTTAAGGATAAGGCCTTCGCCATCAAAGATCGAGAGGTTCGACCTCGTTCGAACTGGGACTAAGGCTAAGGCCTTCGCCATCGAAGATCGACAGGTTCGACCTCGTTCGAACTGTGATTCAGGCTAAGTGCCTTTGCCATCAAAGTTTGACAGTTCGACCTCGTTCGAACTGGGACTCAGGCTATGTGCCTTCGCCATCAAAGATTGACAGTTCGACCTCGTTCGAACTGGGACTCAGGCTATGTGCCTTCGCCATCAAAGATTAACAGTTCGACCTTGCTCGAACTGGGATTCAGGCTAAGTGCCTTCGCCATCAAAGTTTGACTGTTCGACCTCGTTCGAACTGGGACTCAGGCTATGTGCCTTCGCCATCAAAGATTAACAGTTCAACCTCGCTCGAACTGGGACTCAGGCTAAGTGCCTTCGCCAAAAAAGAAGAGTTCGACGTCGATCGAACGATGACGGGTTAACATTTCGATAAGTCGAAATAACACCCTTTAAGGCCAAGGGCCTTCGCCAAAAAAGAAGAGTTCGACCTCATTCGCTCGACGACGGGTTAACATTTCGATAAGTCGAAATAACACCGTTTAAGGCCAAGGGCCTTCGCCAAAGAAGAAGAGTTCGACCTTGATCGAACGACGACGGGTTAACATTTCGATAAGTCGAAATAACACCCTTTAAGGCTAAGGGCCATCGCCAAATAGAAGAATTCGGCCTCGTCCGAATCAACCTTCGGCCTCATCCGAATCAACATTCGGCCTCGTCCGAAATGACCTTTGGCCTCGTCCGAAACGACCTTCGGCCTCGTCCGAATCAACATTCGCCCTCGTCCGAAACAACATTCGGCCTCGTCCGAAACAACATTCGGCCTCATACGAATCAACCTTCGGCTTCGTCCGAAACGATATTCGGCCTCGTCCGAATCAACATTTGGCCTCGTCCGAATCAACCTTCGGCTTCGTCCGAAATGATATTCGGCCTCGTCCGAATCAACATTCGGCCGTCCAAAACAATATTCGGCCTCGTCCAAATCAACCTTCGACCTCGTCCGAATCAACCTTCGGCCTCGTCCGAATCGAGTTTATGGCCAAGAGCCTTCGCCAAAGAAGAGTTCGACCTCGATCGAACAACGACGGGTCAATATTTCGACAAAACCGAAATAATACCCTCTAAGGCCATGGGCCTTCGCCGAAGAGAATTCGAAATGTCCCTAAGGCCAAGGGCCGTCAGAAAATATAAAGGGAAAGAAAGACCGGGACTCGCCATGCGGGAATCTACCTCGCACCAAAGTCGCGAAAAGCGAAAACATGGAAAAGTACAAGGCGAATAACAACGAAAAGTTCTTTATACAAAGTCACTACGCAAATAGTCGCAGATTACATACGACCCAGATCAATGGTCAAAAAAGACAGCTATCTTTTCACTCGGCGTCACCATCACCACTCTCTTCACCACCATCTCCAAGATATTCTCCCTCGGCATCGGCATCCTCAGCTGCAACCCATACTAGTCGACCTCCCCATCCGAATTTCTCGAACTACGATTAATGAAGTCCGCTCACCGAGCTCGACCAAGAGACGACCTCGATAAGCGGAGGGACTAACTGTATGGGTCATAATTAGACCAGAGAAATTCGGCACGCGAAGACATAAAGCCAAGGTCGGACCGTCATCAATAAAGCCAAGGTCGGACAGACCAAGGACGGACCGTCATCAATAAGGTCGTGGTCGGATAGGCCGAGGTCGGACAGGCCAAGGACGGACAGTCATGAAACTGCTAGTTTGCTTTGGAATACTCAAAAGAAATATTCTACCGAATATTCTCTCTAAATTGTACATTTTGCTAGGATTTTCTATGGATACCCCTCTTATAAATAGGAGGGGAGGACTTCCCATTAGGGGGTTCTCTCTCGGTCTCCCTCTCCCTCTTTCTAGAAAATATGTAAACACGCCTCTCCAAAGAATTGAGAGGATCAGTGATCCCATACCTTCATCGGATCCAAAAAAGGGCCATAAGGTTCTTGTATTTGTCTACCAATGATCTTTATTAAATGAAAGAAGATCCGTCTCACTGAAGATCGGGTGAATCTTTTCCTTTATTCATATTTTTATTACTTAATGCATCTTTACTTATGCCATTAAATCTGATCATAATCGCTGTCAATATTTATATTTGACTATGTTTTTCTATTTCTCCTAGTCATCTCGGATCTAGAGTTAATTATCTTTACTAGGATTTACCCCTTCATCTTTATTGAATGATTTGCTTAAAAAGTGTTCCATAACTTTTGAGTCAAACAATTTCTACGAATGTTCATGATTTTCTTAAAGTCGATTTGGATTATTGGAAATTTAGGACTTAAGGAATTTTTATTTGTAGGCAAGAGCATGTAAAGTTCCAGTTAACAATTGCTAGACCCTAATTAATACATTCAATGAACACATGATGAATTCTTGTTGCGATTCTATTTCCAGCAAATGAAACACTTAGAGGCGAGCTTTTGATATTTCTTAACAATTTTAAAAGAATCCGGTCTTTGCAATTGAAACTGTAGCAATACTGTAATTCACACAAAAAAAGAAAAGCTTAACCAAAGTGAAATCTCTATAGCTAGCTGGATTCAACACTTCTTTGGAATTCATATAAAATCACGTACAGATGCGTCAGGCTTAATTCCTTTTACGCTATTTTCACCAAACCACACCTAAAGAGACATCAAACACTACCAAAAAAAATCACGGCTGCCATAATTGAAATCAAAGGAGAATAATAGCCCGTTTGGCCAAGCTACAAAAATCAATTTATTTTGAGAAGTGTTTTTTTTCAAAAGTGTTTTTCTCAAAAGTACTTTTGGTGAGAAGCAGTTTGTGTTTGGCTAGTTAGATTGAAAAGCACTCCTGAGCAACAATTAGTGTTTGGCCAAGCTTTAAAAAACTGTTTCTAAGTGTATTTTTCTCAAAAGTGCTTTTGGAGAGAAACTACTTTTTTCTGCTTCTCCAAAACTGCTTCTGCTTCTCCTCAAAAGCACTTTTTTTCCTTCCAAAAGCTTGGCCAAACACCTCAATTTTTGGCCAAAACTGACTTCTGGTCAAAAAAAAACGTCANAACAGGCTATAACACTTCCAATTATTCATTTCACATACAACGAGTTCAACATTTGAAGTTTCAGAACATACCTAGGAATAGGCGAAATAAACCGAAGGCGACAAACAAGGGTCTAAAGCAGAAGGTAAGACCCAACAACCGAAACAGCAACGATCCAGCAATAGAAACAGCAGCGGAAATCGAACGGCGACTTAAATTGGACTTTTCTTTAAAACCCAAAGTGTGGAATAAAACGCAACAATAGAAAAGTGATTTCAGAAAAATTGCTTTCGGTTATCATCTACCTCTTTTTTCTGAGCCTTTTGTTCTGGTCTTTAGAACTTTTCTTCTTCAGATCTAGATTCGAATTTTAAAATTCAGGTTATTTTCTAAAGATTCCTACATGTGTCGGAGTGAGAAGATGATAGCTTCTGTGCGTTTTGATAGGAATGAAGGGAGAGTGGGTGTGGGAAGAAGAGGGAATGGAGAAGAAGAAAGGGAAAGTTGCTCTGATTTTAGCTGAAGAGGAAGGGTTCTCTAATGTGTCCCTAGCAGTTTTTGGAAAGTGAGCTTTTAAATAGAGGGAATAAGGGTGTATTTTAGAGCTTAACGGATATTGAATTTTGGGTAGTGAGCTATGCGAATTGGGTTAAGTTGTGGGCCAATTTAAACTTTTTTGGCCCAGTCTGAACAAGACCAAATAAAACCCCCTTTTTCTTTAATTTTAAAAATATAATTTTATTAATTAAAATCATAAACAAGCTAAAGAAAACCCTAAATTAGACTCTAACTTAAATCTAATTATCAAAATTAATTCTATTTATCTATTAACAAATGCATGTAAAATTTTAAAAATATTTTGTTTGATTCTTATGTATTAGTTCTAACAATTAAAGAGTGACTAATTCCTAAAAATGCAAATTAAACCTAAGATGGCATGAAATAAAAATGTGACAATTTTTATGGTTTTTCTATGATTTTAAGATATTAAAAATGCATAAAATGCAACTAAATAAAACAAAACACCTTTAACCGTTAAAACTATTTTGGCATAATTTTCATGCGGGGCAAAAATTAGGTGCCCGCAAAAACGAAGCGGGCATACTAGCCACGGTCTATGTCATCTTCAGGGCTATCTAATACTCTCTTACTTCTGGCCATAAGGGAAAAAACACCTTCGCGAAATAATTTAGGGGAGTAAAGATAAAGCAGATGACGGAAAGTAAAAGGCAAAGAAGCCAAGTTCGACAAATAATGGAGGCATGCAACAACTCTCCAAATAATAGGACCAATCTATCCTATGCACTGAAGTAACGGCAGAATTCAATGATCACTAGATCAATAGGAGGTTTAAAGCTTAGGGTAAGGGGATATGTGTGTACGAAGGAATAGCCAGTCTAATATGAAGTTATTCTCTGGTTGGCACCAGGAGCTAAAATTGGGAAGTCCGGTATTCAATAACATTCTCTTCGAACGAGAGCGAGAAAACCAATAGTAATCAAAGTTGGGTAACGATCAACACGATCAAGGAAAGTCATGGAAGAGACTTGACTCTTCATAGATTCACGATCAGTTACAAAGAAAAATTCTTGAGGAACAATTTCATCGACAGTGGGTTCACGTAAAGTTTCAGTTGAATCTTTATCTCTAGAAAAAGATCTTGGGGTTATAAGAGCCCTAGGTCTAGAAGAAGACGGATTGACAGCACTACTTTGAGAGAGGGAACCACGGTTAGAAATAGAACCAAAACTATGGAGCCTGCCACCCCTTCTGCTTCTAGTGGGGGCATTAGAAGAAACAAACTCGTCAGCAATTACAACTTTGCGAGGATCAGGAGAAGACATGATTATCTAAAGAAGAACAAGGAAAAAATGCAGAAAGGTATAAGACAAAAAGACGAAGGAGGAAAGGCTTCAGGAAATCAAAAAAGGGTGAAGTATTTATAAGAAGACACGACTATTAAGGTCATTATGAAGCGTCATAATGGAACCGTCACTTCATGACTGATGCGGCTGCAGAAAAGCCCCAAAAAGCGCAGAGGAACTGAAGAACCAATTAGTAAAAGCCATGTGGCATGATCATTAAATGAATGTGATATGCGTCGCATCGGTTCAGAACAAGGTATGATTGCATTCGAAAAAACGGCGGCAGGGAATTCCCGCCAAAAAAAATTCCACTTCCCCGGATATTCAGTAGAGAATATTCAGAAAAGTGGGGGGACTATCTGTATTGGTGATGAAAAAACATTACACGTGGAATATTGGAATGCTGACATGGCATGGCATGTAGGACAGTAATATAGCGACAAGTGGCTTTCTTAATTGATAGGGAAGAGAAGGCACGGGAAGAAATACCCATGAGATGGTACCGGGCCTAACAGTTGGCGAAGAATAAATGAGGACGGAATGAATGAAGAATAAAACGACGGAAAGGTACATGAACCGGAAGTAAATAAGGAAGGGGAATCGGAATAGATATGAGGCACTTATAGATAAATACGCCGGTTATAGATATCCGAGATAATGGGCAATCAATATCATTAATGCCCATAATCAACCCAAATTATGTGGTAAAAATCATTACTATTGTATAATCCTATATAAGGGCACAGAATTCTATTTGTCGGGACAGATCTGAGTCAATATTGAAATATACTCTTTACTTTTCTGCTTTCTCGAAATTCTCTACCTTGACTTTGCAATTTGTCATCAATTATTTCCTTAGTTATTCTTATTATTTTCCTTTGATATTGCTGTGAAAGTGAAGTAAAACTTGGTTATCAATAACCCGTTTTCTTCTAAAATTAGATTTTGATCAAAAGACTTAATTTTGGTTAAACAACGCAGACCTTAATCCTACCTTCAAGAAGGTAGAGAGGTTGTTTCCGGAAGACCCTCGTGTTAGAAAAAAAAGAAGAAGGGCAGCAACAAGTACACCAACTAGGAAACCAAAACAAAAATACAGAAATACAAAACTAAAACTGAATATTTTAATCAGAAGGCCGGAACGAAAGCAACGACTTAATATTATTTGATATTTGAAATTTATCGATCTGTCAAAAGACGTTTTCTATTAAGAAGTTACTTACTTCCGTCACTTGAATTTAAAACATCTAATTAAGGGTGAGAGGTTCTAACAATTGTTTCGTTATAAAAAATAAAAAAAAAATAAAAAAAAACTACAAAAACGCGTTGATCTCATCGCAAGCAAGATGCCACATTAGAACATAAATGCTATTTTACCACCGCCATTCCATGAACTGTTCAATATTTGGAGGGGCCACCTTATCATGTGCTCTATATACTCCCAATGGAACTTCAAATTAAATAAACAGTAAACGGGAGAGTATTTAATAAAGTATATATATATATATATATATATATATATATATATATATATATATATATATATATATATATATATATATATATAT